>NW_022982741.1:0-42026 GCF_902652985.1 Pecten maximus | reverse complement strand
CCGCGAGTTTGCATGGTTGACTGTTCCGTCTGACCGGAAGCGGTTTGTAACGAGCAACGTGGTAATCTCGGACGCTGGGTATAAAAGACCGTCCGGACAGTCCGGCCAGGAGATCTCATCAGACCACCAAACAAACTGGCTGCCTTGAGCCCAGAGAATTGGTAAGCAATCGAGTTGTCATGAACAAATGACCTAATCGTTGGCTCATTGTTCCCACATATGGAACGTTACAGTCCAAGGGGAATAACTCGTATAAGATTGTAGTTGCTGAAAGTCCAGTGGTGAAATGGGGACCAGTCTCCGTTTGGACTTATCACGTTTAAGGGAATTTCCCTATATTATAAATTTATTTAGATAGTGGAATTATATTCTTGTGATAGATACTGTAGAGTAGATGTACATTTATGTGCGGAATATTAGTGTTAGAGAATATGTGTGGATATAAGCTGTTAGGAAGTTATGTGGATAATTCTAATTCAGACTCTGTATCCAGTGCCTTATAGCAACATGTTTAAAATGAGTACTAATAATTTAATAAATTGTAAATTAACTGTTATCCTGACAAGTTGTGTTCTTCTTGTGGTAAGTGCTAGGCTGGAACCGAATCCCGTATACTCAAGAGATTGCTGAAACACGCAAGTAGAGTAGTAACTCAAATAATCCGCAATTGTGTGGATACTGAATAGCTCAGCTAAAATACGTGAACAAACGGCTAAGCGGAAAAGTTACAGAACGGAGAAACGTCTCCGAATATGGAAAATGGAGAACCGTGTCCGAATATGGAAAACGGAGAACCGTCTCCGTATATGGAGCCAAAATATGAACAGTAAATTAGTAGTTTAGTATTTACTAGAAATTTAGTTTTAAATATTTATTTCCTGACAAGATATATTATTCAGAAATGTGTACATAAAATAACTAGAACTAATTCTAGATCAGTTTTCAATGTTCTGCTAGCTATTTATAAACCTCAGTGGATGTTTAATAAATCCAGTCTCTGTATCCAGGACCTAATGAAGTATAGTCTATTTTTATTGTGTGGTTTAAAATATCAATAAATTCTAGTAACTTTATATCCTGACTCAAGTCCTTTATGGAAAAGTGCTAGGCTGGAACCGAATCCCAATATTTGGAGATTGCTGAAATATGCAACCCAAATAATAACTTTCATAAGCCACACCTTGTGTGTTACGGCTGGCTTGGCAAACGAACAGGAAAGTTACATTGGTGTCAGAAGTGGGATACCGAGTTCCAGTGTCTAGTGGCTCCATAAAGAACATTTACCATATTTTTGGCATAAGTGAAATCATAATTTGAATTCCAAAATTGATTTGAAGTAATTTATTAAATCACATAATTGTAGAGATGTCTGATTCAGATCTTGAAGTAACATTCCGGGCAAGGAATGACGGTATGGATATGGAGAATGATGAGGTTGATGATAGGTCTACTCCAGTAATGGTAGCATCGGCATCTTAAAATTCACAAAATGAGACAAATTTAGCTAATGTTCTCATGGACAGTTTAAATAAACAGTTCGATAGATTTAGAGAGGAAAATAAGAGAAGCTTATGGGAACTGAATAGAGATCTTAGACAAGAAATTAGCAGTATACATGAACGTGTAGGGTCATTAGAAGATAGAATTAATGGTCAAAGGGAACTGACGCCTTTCCAAGAACACCAGAGTACTATTTTTTGTAGTTCACCATTGGATGATATAAATGACAATAGTCGTGGATCACCTCGGTTGAATTCGAACACACAAAACAGTACACAAAAATCCAAGCACAGTTTGAAACCTCAACAATATTCTGGTGGGGAAAATTTAGAAGAATATCTGTCCCAGTTTGATATAGTAGCTCAAATTAATGGGTGGGACTACAAAACAAAATCTCTCTACCTAGCTGGGAGCCTTAGTGGAAGTGCAAGAGCAATCCTAACAGAGCTCAATGCTAGAGAAACACAAGATTTTGATACCTTAGTAAGGTTACTCAATGCTAGATTTGGGTCAGTGGAACGCTCTGAGATTTATAGAGCAAGACTCCAAACAAGATTCAAAGGGAAAGATGAGACACTCTCCGAGATGGCTCAGTCTATCCGTAAAATGACTCGACAGGCATATCCTATGGCTGATGCATCACTAATAAATATCCTAGCACTGGATCACTTTATTGATGCGATTCGACTCTGATACCCGGTTACGGATCAGGGAACTGAGACCAAAGAACCTAAATGAGGCCGAGACACATGCCATCGGGCTTGAGGCTCATAGGTTGGCTGATAAACAAAGGAGTAAGGCCATACACATGATCTCACAAGATGATCTTCCTGTGTGCCATACTCAGACAATGTATCCAGCTAAGATGCAGGATCAAGAGGGCATTGATATTGTGGCATTAAATAAGTCCATCCAGGCCCTGAACAAAACTACTAAACAATTGGTAGATCAGAAAAACACAAGTTTCACCTCAAATGGACAGAGTTATAAACCTAGAAATAGATGGAATGGTAATGGGAATAACCAAGTGTCAACTCACATCATGGGAGACAAGCACAAAATGGTAATTACACCCAAAATACAAATCAGAATAGAGTTCCTTATAGTGGAAACCACAGATTTGATTCCCAAAATAGGAGAAGTGGTCCTAGATTTGACTCACAAGATCACAGAACTAGTAATAGTTCCAATTGGAACTTAAACCAGGGTTCAAGGTCAAATGTCACACCAAGGTCAAACTTCCCCACTTACACTCCCAACTACTCAGTCCAACGGTGGTAACTTGCAGTCACCCCCGGAAAACTATTAGATACTGACTTCGAGGGTCGGAAT
This sequence comes from Pecten maximus, assembly GCF_902652985.1. NCBI lineage: Eukaryota > Metazoa > Mollusca > Bivalvia > Pectinida > Pectinidae > Pecten > Pecten maximus. The sequence goes on along the minus strand of NW_022982741.1, from coordinate 39,194 downwards.
TCAGTAGAAAAGGTGGAGAGACCCACAGATATTGTTGTGAGCAGCATAAATAATGATGAGCACACTGGTTTGTTTGTTTGTGCACAAATTGAGGACTTAGTGCTTCCGCTACTCGTGGATACGGGTGCAACTGTAACCATTCTAAGCAATAACTGCTTCCAGAAATTGGGTATAGAAAACTCTATTGTAGAACCGGTCAAATTAAATTTGATAACCGCTACAGGAGATAAGACCCCTTTTATTGCGAAATGTAAGTTCGATATTGCCTTAGGAAAACATAAGTTGATGCAGGATGTCCTTATAGCTGACATAAAACAACAGGGGATCATAGGTTTAGATTTTCTGACCAAACACTCTATTGATATTTTATTGAACGGAATTTGAGAAAGATCCCTTAGTTCTTTCTGAGATTTAGCGATAACAAACTTCAAATGTCAAAATCCAAGATGGCCGCCTGTTGGCCATATTCTTTTCTGATCGCTACAAAAATGGGATATGCACAACTAGGGACTAAGGGGAACCTGCATGTGAAATTTGAGAAAGATCCCTTCAGTACTTTCTGAGATTTAGCGATAACAAACTTCAAATGTCAAAATCCAAGATGGCCGCCTGTCGGCCATATTCTTTTCTGATCGCTACCAAAATGAAATATGCACAACTAGGGACTAAGGGGAACCTGCATGTGAAATTTGAGAAAGATCCCTTCTGTACTTTCTGAGATTTAGCGATAACAAACTTCAAATGTCAAAATCCAAGATGGCCGCCTGTTGGCCATATTCTTTTCTGATCGCTACAAAAATGGGATATGCACATCTAGGGACTAAGGGGAACCTGCATGTGAAATTTGAGAAAGATCCCTTCTGTACTTTCTGAGATTTAGCGATAACAAACTTCAAATGTCAAAATCCAAGATGGCCGCCTGTCGGCCATATTCTTTTCTGATCGCTACCAAAATGAAATATGCACAACTAGGGACTAAGGGGAACCTGCATGTGAAATTTGAGAAAGATCCCTTCTGTACTTTCTGAGATTTAGCGATAACAAACTTCAAATGTCAAAATCCAAGATGGCCGCCTGTCGGCCATATTCTTTTCTGATCGCTACCAAAATGAAATATGCACAACTAGGGACTAAGGGGAACCTGCATGTGAAATTTGAGAAAGATCCCTTCAGTACTTTCTGAGATTTAGCGATAACAAACTTCAAATGTCAAAATCCAAGATGGCTGCCTGTCGGCCATATTCTTTTCTGATCGCTACCAAAATGGGATATGCACAACTAGGGACTAAGGGGAACCTGCATGTGAAATTTGAGAAAGATCCCTTCTGTACTTTCTGAGATTTAGCGATAACAAACTTCAAATGTCAAAATCCAAGATGGCCGCCTGTCGGCCATATTCTTTTCTGATCGCTACCAAAATGAAATATGCAAAACTAGGGACTAAGGGGAACCTGAATGTGAAATTTGAGAAAGATCCCTTCTGTACTTTCTGAGATTTAGCGATAACAAACTTCAAATGTCAAAATCCAAGATGGCCGCCTGTCGGCCATATTCTTTTCTGATCGCTACCAAAATGGGATATGCACAATTAGGGACTAAGGGGAACCTGCATGTGAAATTTGAGAAAGATCCCTTCTGTACTTTCTGAGATTTAGCGATAACAAACTTCAAATGTCAAAATCCAAGATGGCCGCCTGTCGGCCATATTCTTTTCTGATCGCTACCAAAATGAAATATGCACAACTAGGGACTAAGGGGAACCTGCATGTGAAATTTGAGAAAGATCCCTTCAGTACTTTCTGAGATTTAGCGATAACAAACTTCAAATGTCAAAATCCAAGATGGCTGCCTGTCGGCCATATTCTTTTCTGATCGCTACCAAAATGGGATATGCACAACTAGGGACTAAGGGGAACCTGCATGTGAAATTTGAGAAAGATCCCTTCTGTACTTTCTGAGATTTAGCGATAACAAACTTCAAATGTCAAAATCCAAGATGGCCGCCTGTCGGCCATATTCTTTTCTGATCGCTACCAAAATGAAATATGCAAAACTAGGGACTAAGGGGAACCTGAATGTGAAATTTGAGAAAGATCCCTTCTGTACTTTCTGAGATTTAGCGATAACAAACTTCAAATGTCAAAATCCAAGATGGCCGCCTGTCGGCCATATTCTTTTCTGATCGCTACCAAAATGGGATATGCACAATTAGGGACTAAGGGGAACCTGCATGTGAAATTTGAGAAAGATCCCTTCTGTACTTTCTGAGATTTAGCGATAACAAACTTCAAATGTCAAAATCCAAGATGGCCGCCTATCGGCCATGTTCTTTTCCGATTGATCCCAAAATAGACTATGCACAAGTAGGGACTAAGGGGAACCTGCATGTGCAATTTTGTAATGATCCCTTCAGTACTTTCTGGGACATAGCGATAACAAGAATTGTTTACGGACGGACGGAGGGACGGACGGACGGACGGACGGACGACGGACCACGGACGCAGGGCGATTTGAATAGCCCACCATCTGATGATGGTGGGCTAAAAAGGAAAACTCGTTATAACCCATAATTAGGCTACTAGCTAGACCTACCAGTTATCGTGAAGCTTTCGTTGTTTTTTGACATTTTTTTCAAAAAAAACACGAACAAACAGAAAACGTTAATCTAGCCAAAGACAAATTTTGAGTTTTAAAAATAATGTGATAACTTTATTTGAAGGTTTCAATAAAACGTTTACTGAAAACAATTTATACACCTTTTTCAAACGTGATCGCAGTATTAACAATTTGAAGAAAAAAAACTGTAAACACATTCATTTTCTATCAATTGATAAGAAAACGAAACAAAAATATTATCGAGACATTGATCCAAGATAGCAAAATGATAAAAGTTTTAATAACATGTATATCAAATGAATTCCATCAAGAGAAGTAACTCGTGCAAGAATAACACGGCATTGAAATCGGGAGAAGAATCTCTTACATATATATTTAAACATCGTTTAACCTATAAGATAACTTAGACAAGGTCAAATATTATAATCTACCACAATACCGAATACTACTCGTTCACATGTGTAGCTGGCACTTCTGGTCCATCTCATAAGTAGCAGGTAATCCCTACCGCAGTAAAGGATTACATGAATGACCTTTTTTCTATGAATTATTTAATTTTAAGTGTTTTTAATTAATCAAAACAAATAAAATAGATTTGGCTTTTCAAGTTATGAACGAGGTTCTTAATTAGAATTGTATGTTTACAAAACAGGTATTGACTTCAAAAGATTAATTTGACCATTGCAACACAGGAGACGAATAATTAAATGCTTAAAAGAGGAATTATTGTACACTTATAACGTTTCCCGTATAGCTGTGAGAGCTTAATTTCCCACTTTTATGTTATGGAAAAATATATTGTAGCAATATTTTTGTTCGTGTAATTACAGCAATATGATACGTCTCACTGATTGATTGCTGTAACGCGTTACTTGTGCATTTCAACACGTTAGTTTATGAAGTTATAGGCACGGACCGTTACCCATACCACTTCCAAAATGAACGCTATACAGGAGTAGACACTACTATTTTATAGACTGCCTCGGCCGGGGCAAAGCCTTCTTCGCGGAGCCGAACGCTTATCTGAAGACCCAAAAGCGGGGCAGTGTCAACGGCGATATCAACCAGAAGAAATTTTCAGAAAGAAGAGAAAAAATTAAAATCCAAAATTTAGTCGCCTCTTAGGCCTACGATTTTTTTACGCCCAGTCAATAGGACCACTTCACCTCAGGGCAGAGAGGGCGTATGAATTGTACCTAACAGTTACTGCCCCCATTTCATGATCTTAAGAGGCGACTAAATTTGGGATCTTAGCTTTTCTCTTTCATAACCACTTTCTTCTTCCTCGTGTCTTCCTTGTCAATGCCTCACTTTTGGCCTTTAGCTGAGCGTTGGCCCCTGTGAAATGTTGGATTAAATCGGTTTATACGACTCGTTTTCAACTAGATCTAGTAAGTTAGGATTAAAAGCATATCCAATGGATTAAGAGATATGGTACCAGGGTACAAGAGTCATTAAAACGTGCTCATCGCTGCAGTGAAAATGTAAATTTTATTAGTTTGATAATTTTCTATATTTCACTGGCAAAAATGCAATAAAGAAATTGATCAAACTATTAAAACTTATATTTTCACTGCAGCGATGAGCAGTGAAAATATAAGTTTTCCGTTTTGACCAGTCGAGCGGACCTTTGTATTCACCTCGTTGAAACTCGTTGCCGATTTTTCCAATCGAAGAGGAGATAGATAAATTGGTTATTTTGCTGTATTTTTGAAACATTCTGACCAGTTCTTGGACTAAAGACTCGTTTGACATTAGTTATTCATGCACAGATTCTCCGATAACAGCAGAAAACGCTTACATTGCGCTGATCAGTCCTTTCAAAATGGCGCCGTCATGTTGACGCGGAGTAAGTCAGTAACGTCACAAAGAGATGACGTCATTACTGATGCCCGCACTTTTTGACACTATTAATTTTCGATGTTTTTAATTTTGTTTTGAAGTTTATGAAATGCAGTAAAAAGAAAATTGAATGGTTTCCCGTTAAATATTTTGGTTTGGTTTGGTTTATTTTGTTTAACGTCCTATTAACAGCTAAGGTCATTTAAGGACGGCCTCCCGTGCGTGCGACATGCATGCGTGTGTTGAGTGCGTTTGTGTGTTTTGGGAGGCTGCAGTATGTTCGTGTTAAGTCTCCTTGTGATAGGCCGGAACTTTTGCCGATTTATAGTGCTACCTCACTGAAGCATACTGCCGAAGACACCCAGCAGCACACCCCACCCGGTCACATTATACTGACAACGGGCGAACCAGTCGTCCCACTCCTAATATGCTGAGCGCTAAGCAGGAGTAGCAACTACCATTTTTAGGTAATCTGACCCGAAGGGTCAGGATGACCTATAGTCATCATGTTTCGTCCGTCGTCGTGCGCCGTCCGCCGTTCGTAAACTTTTCACATTTCAAACTTCTTCTCAAGTTCCACCAGTGGGATTGAACTGAAACTTGCCTGAAATGATGCTGGGATGGTCCCGACCAAGTGTTGTTATTTTTCGGGTCAGTCTGAAATCCAAGATGGCCGCCACAGCCGCCATTTTGAAAACACATTTGAAACTTCTTCTCGAGTTCCACCAGTGCTATTGATCTGAAACTTGCCTGAAATGATCCTGAGATGATCCCGACCAAGTATTGTTATTTTTCAGGTCGGTCAGAAATCCAAGATGGCCGCCAAAGTCGCCATCTTGAAAAACACATTTTAAGCTTCTTCTCAAGTTCCACCAGTGCTATTGAGCTGAAACTTGCCTGAAATGATCCTGATATGATTGCGACCAAGTGTTGTTATTATTTCGGGTCGGTCCGAAATCCAAGATGGCCGCCATAGCCGCCATTTTGAAAACACCTTTTAAACTTCTTCTCAAGTTCCACCAGTGCTGTTGGGCTGAAACTTGCCTGAAATGTTCCTGAGATGATCCCGACCAAGCGTTGTTATTTTTCAGATTGGTCTGAAATCCAAGATGGCCGCCATATCCGCTATCTTAAAAAACACATTTTAAACTTCTTCTCCAGTTCCACTGGTGCCATTGAGCTGGAAATTGGCCTTGTAAAAACTTTGACATGGCAGCAATGGTGGCCATTTTGTAACATGATTGCGCAATCATGGTTTTCCTGAACAACACCTATTTTAAACTTCTTCTCAAATTCCACCGGTGGGATTCAGCTCTTACTTACCAGAAATTATCCTTTGATGGTCCAGACCAAGTGTTATTATTTATTGGGTCAGTCAGAAATGCAAGATGGCCACCATGGCCAACAGTGCCACTATATACTTGCTACAGAGAATGCATACTACAATTATATAAGGGTTTTAATTTAGAGTCAGATGACCGTTAAGGCCCCTGGGCCTCTTGTTAATTTTTAAAATTCTGTATCGTTTTCAGGGCCTATTCTATATATATTTTGGGGCCAAATATGGGGCCTGTTCCCAAATGGATATAGCCACATTTTTTCCCATTTGGTGGCCTGAAATTTCTTAAATATTACGTTGATCAAAATAGTTTCAGCACCTCCCCTTGATTGAGACCATTTAAGACTTGGCTGTATTGATAATTAAGCATACACCAACCACTAACTTAATAATGTCATCACTTAATCTTGTGGCTTTTGTTATTATAAGATTCTCAATGTTACCATTTAGATAATGTTAAAGTTCCCAAATCTAAAGACCCCGTGCCCCATTTTGAAAGCAAGAGAATAGCCCTGGTTTTGTCCTCTTTGGTTTAGATTATAATTGGCGTTTTGACTTCCAGTGTTTCATCTCGCTCAGACATTTATTATTGACAACAATTGTATTCAATGAAGCCCCTGCGGTATACTGTGGTATTTTGTCAAATATCACGGTTCATACCACGGTATACCACATATCTAGGTTATGACAAAATATATATTGAGTAAAGAGCTGACAAATTAAAACCAACTCTGGATATATATTAATTTCATATGTTTCATATAATAACTATCACACACTAGTTCAAGATAACCTTAAACATGATCAAACTTAGCGACGAAAACTGTTAAAAATCAACAGTAAATCATTACAAAATTCCATTTCATCTAGGTATCATTGTAGTCCATTGATAAAGTATTCGCCGTAATTAGCGCCCCTCCCCCTATAAGCGCCCCTCCCATTTTTTGGAGAAGAGTTGAAGCTGTATAAATGCCCACATCGCATGGATTTAACAATGTTTTACAACATGTGATGCCTCTAACATCAGCATCGTATCCCATATTACATGAACTTGCGAGTCTTACATGTGAATCACGACATAATAATGCATCTCGAAGGATAAAAGGCATATGCATGTTTACTGTAACAGATTAATGTACAATGGGTACAGAAAGATTTAAAATATGGCTGACTTTTTTCGTCCACAACTTACATTTTGGTTCATTAATAAGCGCCCCTCCTTTGTTACAATTATTTAAGCGCCCTGTGCGCTAATTACGGTGAATACAGTACCATCAAAATTTGTTACCGCAGTAGTACTGCCCACATCTACAATACACTTGCCAAGAAAATTCTCAAAATGCAGTCACTGGGAAGATGAGACTATTTAATGACTATAACTAATTAATTGACCCTTTAAAATGTCAAAATATTGTTTTTAACACAAACTGAGTTGTTAAAAAATTGTTCATTGCAAAAGCAGGTGTTTTTGTTACACAATCTTCATTTTGTGATGTGTCGTTATATTTCTGACATCAATACACATCATTGTCCATATAACTTTACAAATGTCATGTTATACAAGTGACATACCCAAAATTTTACATGGGCAAATTTACTGGAGAATATGTTATGTAAGGAATTCGAAACTAACAGTATTTTATTCTCAATAAAAGAGAAAAAATCCCAAGTGTTACAACTACATAAATTTCTTTTATTTACAGGGGCATTGTATATTCAGGTAGGAAAACCTTCAAAAGCTGCCTGTTCAGTTATGAATTCATTATGCATGCGGTTCACCAGTACCGAAGGTGGTTCCCCAATGCTAACACTTGTAAGTAGGAGCATTATTCATAAATTGCTTAAAAAATGTAGTTCACCAGTTATATGCGATTTTAGTACAAATCTGAATTATTCAATGACAGATTATGATATTTTGCTTGAATGAATACTGGTATAGTGTATTAATTTGAAAGATTCCATGTATGAAAAGGGGTTAAAATCTGTGAGTGGCACAAATACCACATCATTGCATATTATACCTTTGGCACTATCTGTTACAGGGATTTAAACAGGTACTATAAGACATTAAGACTACAGAACACTGATCTGTTAATGTGGATTAAATGTTTACATTTATTTTGGTTGTTCAACTTTTGGGTGGATGGAATTCAAGTGCAATTGGAATATTTGTGTAAATTGATAGTTAAATTGAAAATAATAATGGAATCATAGGATAAACATCTCTCCTAATGAGTGTACATCTAGTCGGTAATACCAACATGAGCGAGTTTAATTTTGGAGGATAACATGAATCAAATATACCTGAATAAATCACATTGTCAATGTAGCTCTATATTGTGCAAAAACATACACAAATTTACATTGAGCCACATTGATTAACTGTTCTAACCATGCAATTTAATTAAAGAACTTGTTCACAAGTAATGTATATACACCAATGGCTTTTGCAGAATATCATCATATGATGAAAATGAACTTTTCTAAATTGCTCCTATAACTTTAAAATTATATTTGTACAATATCAAACTCTATATTGAGGAAGTTATACATTTTGCTTTCTGCCCTGCAGGTAGGACGTAAGAATAGTTAGTACCTGCTGGCCCCATTGCATGATCGTAAGAGGCGACTAAATTTGGGATCTTATCTTTTCTCTCCTTTCTGAACAACTTTCTTCTTCCTAATGTCTCCCTTGACAATGCCTCACTTTTGGCCTTTAGTTGAGCGTTCGCCCCTGTGAGGAAGGCTTTGGGTTCTGTCCCCTGGCCGAGACATACTAGAGTCTTTAAAAATTGTAGTTACTGCTCCTGCTTAGCGCTCAGCATATTTGGAGTGGGACGACTGGTTGGCCCGTTGTCAGTATAATGTGACCGGGTGGGTGTGCTGCTGGATGTCTTCGGCAGTATGCTTCAGTGAGATAGCACTTTAAATCGGCAAAAGTTCCGGCCTATCACAAGGAGACTTAACACGAACATACTGCAGCCTCCCAAAACACACATACGCACTCACCACACGCATACATGTCGCACGCATGGGAGGCCGTCCTTGAATGACCTTAGATGTTAATAGGACGTTAAACAAAATTAACCAAACCAAACCAAACTTTAAACAAGATATTTTTGTCATCTTAATTGATGGCTTTGCCTGTATTTTCCTTTATATACATTTTTAGTAGGCATTTTAAAGGCTTAAAATAAAACTCGGCACAACTGCCTGTAGCAAAAAAGGATGGTAGACCCTGCCCTTCATTTATTTTGTACTGTATAAGGGCTCCTAATTCTTAACGGCGTTGTGCCCAATATTGTTGTGTGCCTCTGAGATTGGCTCCAAAATACAGAAGTTTTTGACTGAAAGATGAATCCCCTTTTTCTAATTGTTCTTTTATATTTGAAAGCGAGAACTGATCTTCTCCTAGTTTTTGTTGTACAATGTAATTCCCTTGTTCTATAGTTCTTTTTCTAATAATCATATTGTGTGCAATGAATTTGAAAATGTGGTGTTTTGCGAATCGACCATCTTTGTACCATATCAGATGATTTGCCCAGTCTGACAAGGAACTGCATGTTCTCTGGCGATTAATATAGAAATCCCCTAAACCTGTTGGGAAAAGACAGGGAAAAGCAAGGGTGAAAAAGTGACGGGTTGTGAACTCTGAAACAGGTTGGTTATCTCGAGTTGGCCAAGGGATAACGGTTGGTTTTGTTGTGGTGTTATTTTGATCAAGAATATCATTAATAATGGTATCTTTTTCTTTATTTAAATCTAAATTTGGATCTGGTATGAGGACTAATGAAGATGTTTGACAATTATCGTCAATATTACCAGGGTCTACCTGTTCATTTGCTGGCCCTTGATCTTTTATGTGACATGTATTTGATTTGAATTGCACAGTTGGTATGGATGGTAATTCACCATCAAGTGGTAATTGTGAGAGTCTTTGGGGACATATAATTATATCTAAATATACAGGATTGTTTTTCTGCAACCATTCTAAAGCATTTTGAACAAAATAACGACGCACTCTAAAATCTTTTGAAGTGTCATTTTTACCTAGACGACGGACACCTATAATGTGAATTTCTTCAGGGAGCTTGGGGAAAATTTTCGCAGGTTTCGCTAATTTCTTTTGGAAATGCGACACAATGACCACTTGATGCTAACCCACCATGTTTAAGAAGATGTACATTTATACATGGGGATATTCGTGAAATAAACTGCTGTTCAACTATTGTTAGATCTTGCAAAACTTTTGGTACTTAACCGGGATCCATATTGTTTTCTTTAGAAAACATTTTAATAGTGTGCTTATCAACCGAACACCTATGACATACATCATCTTTTAGTTTCATGTTTATTTTTCGTTCTTTACATGCAATACAGCATTGTATTTCGTGAGTCATTTCTTTCAGCTCAAATGAGCGAATACAGTCCATGGAGTCATTGAAATGTTTGTCATTAGTAATAGGAGGTGCTTCTGGTATTGTTTCAAGAGACAATTTTTTTTTTTTAAGTCTGTACTGAATTTTGTGAAGATTTCGGCCTTCTTGTAATTTGCGCTGTTCAACATCCTCTGTACCATTTTTATTTTCGAAGTGAAGGCCAAGTTTTCTACAGTTTGCCTGCGTTGATTTCTCAGAAGTACTTAATTGTAAATTCTGTGGTACTTCTGCTTTATCTTGGGTTAAAACTGCAGAATTATGAAGTGGTACATTTTCAGTGGATGCGTTTTTCAATTCATGTTGTGTGTTTGTAGACTTTACTACACCTTTCTTTTGTTTATATGATGTCTTTGCAGACTTTGTTACACCATTGTTTTTGTTTATCTGATGTCTTTGCAGACTTTGTTACACCAGATTGTTTTTGTTTATATGGTGTTTTTGTAGGCTTTGTTACACCAGATTGTTTTTGTTTATATGGTGTTTTTGTAGACTTTGTTACACCAGATTGTTTTTGTTTATATGGTGTTTTTGTAGACTTTTTAGGTGAACTTGTACATTTGGGTAGAATTTCATTCATTCTGGAACTAGTGCATGTAGCTGGGTTGTGAGTAATACCTGAAATTGAAGGAGTTACATGCAACTTCAAAGCTTGAAAATGGTTATTAGATAGCAGTAAACTAATTGTAGAACGGGTAGGGTTCCTCGAGTCTGGCCTATATGTTGTTTTCAGGGCATTTCCTCTGTGTTGTGAGCATGCATATATTGATATTACAGTCAAGTAGTGAGGATGCAGCCCTTATTTCACATGTTGTTGCTCAACCACGTGAATTAATCATTTTGTTCAGGTACATTTGTTTGGTGGTGTTAGCGGTGTGATGCAGGGAAATTTGATCTTGAAAAAATATGAAATTGTCATGTATTGATGTACAAATAAACTTTCTCAAAAAAGAATGGTCTTTGTTGTTGAATTTTGATAGCGAATGGAAAAAACAGTTGCCATCTGATGGCACTTGTTCAATAGTGAATGTAACACCATCTATGTCTATTTTGTTGTCCATTGTAGAATTGTATTGAACACGAGATGTATGTTCATTGACAGATAAACTAATAGGATCCAGTTGTACTTGATTTGCATTTGATGGGCCCATCATCTGCAGGATCCAGTTGTACTTGATTTGATGGTTCATCAATTTCCATAGATTCATGCTCGGTGGATGGTTTCAAGTTTGTTACATTACTGTAAGTATGGTCAGAAGCTACTTGGGCGTAAGTTCTTTTTATAGACACTGAAGGACTAGGTGTACTGCTTGATTTGGCATCACAAAAATCCATGAATTGCAAGTCACCATGATCTTTGTTTGAAATGCAAGATGTATATGCATGGTTCTTTAAAAATGAAGGAATTATACATGTCTCATCAATGTCAACATCCATATGAGGTGTGACATCGGCCATACTATAAGTATGATCATATTTGGATTTACCAAAAGACGCTACAACTTGAGCATAAGACCTACGTGGTGACTCGCAATCCATGGTTTATTGATCAGCTACAAAATGAATATATATATATAGATCTATACACTGGTTTGTAATAAAGTATATATTAAAGTATATATCAAGAATTATGATTTAGATAACTTACTACAAAAACTAGCCCTGCAGGTAGGGCGTAAGAATTGTACCTGCTGCCCCCATTGCATGATCGTAAGAGGCGACTAAATTTGGGATCTTATCTTTTCTCTTCATTTTTAACAACTTTATTCTTCCTAACGTCTCCCTTGACCCTGCCTCACTTTTGGCCTTTAGTTGAGCGTTCGCCCCTGTGAGGAAGGCTTTGGGTTCTGTCCCCTGGCCGAGACATACCAAAGTCTTTAAAAATGGTAGTTGTTTTCAGTGTTCTCAACCTCAGAATGGCGTACTAAAGGTCTGCGAGGTAACACTATTTTCCTCGGTGTAGCCAGATTTAATTTAGTTCGAATAGATCCCTGTTTACATATATTGTTTTCAAAGTGCAAATTGCATAACCTAGAGTTAGAACTAATAGGAGAGTCTGGCCGCACAAGTTTAATTTTCTGAATCCATAAAGAGCGCCTTGACTTTTGATCAGTACTATCACCGGATGGAATGCAATGTAGCTTTATCACTATACCATCTTCACAAATTTTGCCTCCATAGTTGGAACAAAGTAAACAATATCTTTTTCCTCCCTTGACAATGGTAGAATCTGAAATCAAATAAAAGGATTGATGTATGTATGTAGGTATATATACCTTTGTTCATCGGAGCAACCCGCTGATAATGCAACGGTACACCGGTATCACATACATTCCCATAAGGGATTACTTGTTGGTACATGGCATATAAAACTTTACCTCCTACAGACTAGAACATTTTACAACTATATATATATAGATCTACAGGCATGCAAATAAAGTAAGGAATATAAACTACAATATTGGCACCCCAACACACGAGAATGCACTGACACCTATTCTGTATCTGTATATTTACTTCATAGATTCCCTCTGGGCTATAATAGGACTAATGCTGGAGGAAAACCACAAGGGAATATGACATTCTATTTCGCTATGCCTTCGGCTTGCGAGGGTATCAATCGGCATCATCCTTCTGTATACACCGTATACACAACGCACTCGGTTTAAAGGTCAATATCTCATCAATATTCATGGATATCCGGGTACTATACCCATAATGCACCAGTGAAGATTCATATTTCCTTCTGAGTTTTGAACACGACGCACGTGTTTCGGAACCGTGTGAAGGTAAGAATACTAGTTATTAACTTATTACGTCTGTATATTGATTTATAAGTCCCTTACGTCGAGCACGCAGTGCCGATAATCTTTATATACATTTACACTCGTTGAGTGCTAAATTTTTATAATTTCCTCAGCTAGTTTTGAGTTGTCATGGCCGAGATGGACGATGTTCTCTCGTTAGGGGGCCATTCTGAGGATGAAAGGGACATGGACACTTTGAGGGACGTTGTCCCAGATAGTTCAGATTCCGGGTCTGACGAATCGGTGAACCCGACACATACCGCCGTTCTCGGCGACCTGCTTCGTCCGCCCCTCGCGGCAGGGGACGGGGACGAGCTCCTCGGATTTCTGTACCCCCTCAAACACGTAGAACGTCTACGAGAGTTAGCGCAAAACAAATAGGGCAGGATTTTAGTATCCCACAATTGAAGCAACAGTTAGGCATTGGGAAGATAGAAGAGACTCTTTCTTCCATTAATAAATTTATGGTAAAAATGGCTTCTGATAAAACATCGGGCCAGGGTCAATTTACTGCCAATTTTGCGGCGAACACGTGTTCACTGTCGAACGATAGAAGTAGGGATACTACTAGACAGTCTATTGGCACTTAGATAGGCCCATTATTCCCCTTGACCCGGGAGATTTGTTTGCCGACAATGACCAATACTTGCCTCCTTATGGAAACGAACATGATTTTGTTGACCATTCTGTTGGGGATAATATGTCTGCCCCACCAAGCCTGTATGAACCAGATGATATTTATCAAGGCTTGTGTAATGATGATGAGGCCTGGGAATGGAATGTCCCTCAAAATGAGGAGGAGCAGGTAGGTCCAAATGTATCAGAATATTTGGCAGGGTCGGTTAATAAGGCCTGTAGTAGGAAAATTGAACCAAACAAACTTGAATCTATCATCAAAAAATACCCTAGGCCTAGTAATTGCACACTATTGTGTGCTCCTAGAGTGAATAATGAAATTTGGTCCTGGCTGCCGAACAGAACTCAAACGAGTGATGTAGGGCTGCAGGAAGTGCAGAAAACCCTGGCAGCAGGGATTGTTCCCCTGTTTCGACTTGCTGAAGAGTTGGTTTCTGTGGAATAAAAGAAATTAATGAAATTTCAAAAATGCCTACATGTTCTAATTATCAGTCTCAGAGACGGTATGGCCAGAACCGTGGGTATTTAAACTACCAGCAGGGGCGAGGCGGCCGTTACACCAGCCGAGGCAGGAATGTGAGGTGCAACCCCTATCCGAGACACCGGGGAATGAACACGGCTTACAATCAGCAGGCCCAAGCCAAAGACAAAACCCAGTGAGAGTAAGCACCTTAGATACGCATATTAGTGAGTGGAAGGCTCTTACTTCAGATCAATGGATCTTAGGAACAGCTTTGGGTTATGAGATCGAGTTTATATCGGAACCAGTTCAATTCGGCTTCCTAATGATATACCCTTTTCAGATTCTGAAAAACTTTTAGTAGATCAAGAGATAAAAACTTTAGTATGCAAGGGTGCAATTATTCTGGTCCTTCCATGTGAAGGTCAATTTCTGTCAAATATTTTTGTGGTCCCAAAGAAAAATGGAAAGCTACGGCCAGTTTTTAATCTAAGAGGCCTTAAAGAATTTGTGGAATATAATCATTTTAAGCAAGAAAATCTTACGGTGGTTCTCGATCTCATACAGAAAGGCGATTGGCTAACATCCATTGATCTAACAGATGCATACTTAAGTGTACCAATACACGCCAACTACCGCAAGTATCTCAGATTTATGTGGGGAAACCAATTGTATGAGTGGGTAGTTCTCCCTTTTGGCCTGTCCTCAGCCCCGCGTGTGTTCACCAAGTTACTAAAGCCAGTTTATGCCAAGTTCAGAGCTGAAGGTATTCGTTGTAGTTACTATATTGATGACTCTCTCCAGATGGATCAGGTTTTTGATACTAATATGCAGAACACATCGATTATGGTTGAACAGTTGACTAGGTTGGGGTACACAGTTAATCATGAGAAATCTGTACTTTACCCAATAAAACGTCTAGTGTTTTTTGGACTTTTGTTAGATTCAGATACATTTCAGGTCTATCTGACAGATGAAAAGGTAAAGAAATTGTTGAATCTGGCTCATTTTTGTCTATCTAGTTCAGAGCTTTCTATTAGAGATATAGCCAAACTTATTGGGAGGCCGTCCTTAAATGACCTTAGCTGTAAATAGGACGTTAAACAAAATAAACCAAACCAAATCATAGTTTATGCATTTAATGCAGTGTTGCCAGGTCCTTTACATTGTAGACAGTTGGAAAGGGAAAAAAATGCAGCATTAAGTTCAAGTCTGTCCACGAAACTGTAAAATCATCAACTATCTGGCATTCAGGATCATAAGACCAAGCTGCATAAGGCCTCATTCTAAAATTCAGTCGTGATGCAAACAAATCAATATCTGGTTGAAACAGTTGAGAACTTATCCTATCAAATATCTCTTGTTTCAGTGTCCATTCAGAAGCATCACTACATGTTCTAGACAGACCATCAGCCACTGTATTCTCAATGCCTGGAATATACTGAGCCACAAGAAATATTGATCTATCCAAAGCCCAACTCCATACTGTTCTAGGAGATAACTTGGTGGTTAGAGAATGTAGAGCCCTGTAATGGCAAGCTTATTCGCCAGCCCATTCCATCCCTGTGGTTGGAAACGGATGCCTCATTATCTGGTTGGGGGGGGGGGGGGGGGGGGCTTACTGTAATGACAAAGCTACTGGTGGACGATGGTCTGAAAGGGAATCCCATCATCACATTAATTACCTAGAACTCAAAGCCATTTACTTAGCCTTACAGTCCTTTTTCTCGGACTGTTCTTCAGTTGTGATTGGGGTTAAGTCTGATAACACAACTGCAGTAGCCTATTTGAATGATATGGAAGGTATGTTTTCAGAAGAAATGGACAGTTTAGCTAGAACAGTATGGAGTTGGGCTTTGGATAGATCAATATTTCTTGTGGCTCAGTATATTCCAGGCATTGAGAATACAGTGGCTGATGGTCTGTCTAGAACATGTAGTGATGCTTCTGAATGGACACTGAAACAAGAGATATTTGATAGGATAAGTTCTCAACTGTTTCAACCAGATATTGATTTGTTTGCATCACGACTGAATTTTAGAATGAGGCCTTATGCAGCTTGGTCTTATGATCCTGAATGCCAGATAGTTGATGATTTTACAGTTTCGTGGACAGACTTGAACCCTTACATTTTCCCACCTTTTTGTTTATTGGGGAGAATTGTAAATACAATTCTACAGGATGAGGTAGATAGAGCTATACTTATTGTGCCATACTGGCCATCTCAAGCATGGTTTCCCTTGGTAATTAAATGTTTGATTTCTTATCCAATCAGGTTACCAAGGCATCAGGACCTTATTGTCCAGACTCACAGCGGTCAGCCTCATCCTTTCAGGAGCCGCTGGAACATATTCGCGTGTCTAGTATCAGGCAGGCCCTCCAACTTAGAGGTGTTTCGAACTACACTACTGGAATACTCGCAGCCTCATGGAAAGAGGGGACCGTCAAGCAGTACGAACATGCCTGGTCCAAGTGGGTACTTTGGTGTCTCCAATGGGATACAGATCCCCTTGGAGCCTTATGGTGTGAGAAATCGGTGTTAATTCCGCGTTTCATGAAAGGAGTTTTGAATGTTAACCCTCCAAAGCCAAGATATGTATCTACTTGGGATGTATCCAAAGTTCTAAAGTTTTTACAAACATTGCATCCTTTAGGAAATCTTTCATTAAAAGATGTTACTTTGAAACTTATAGCACTAATGGCATTGACATCAGCCTCGCGAGTTCAGGCTTTACGCCATCTTAATACGAATTTCATGTTGTTTACAGAAAATGCTGTAACTTTCCACATTGAGGCAGCCGAGAAAACAGCAAGGAAAGGTCCGGTGGTGTTCCCCTGTTATTCGACAGACCGACGCCTGTGTGTTGTACATACGTTAAGAGTTTATTTGGAGCTTACCAAGGAAAGGAAAAGCCCCCTCTTGTTTGTGTCCTTCAGGACTTTGGATTCGGTTTCCACTAGTACTTTAGTTAGGTGGTTAAAGGAAGTGTTGAGACGATCAGGTATCGGTGATAAATACAAAGCACATTCTTTCAGAGGAGCGTCATCCTCTGCAGCATTTATGGCAGGAGTACAGTTAAGTGATATTCTCAAAACGGCGAATTGGTCGACGGCTAGAACTTTCTTCCGTTTTTATTATCGCGATGTGGATAAGGAATCCACCTTTGCAGAATCTGTTTTAGGACAAGTGAATTAACAATATATATTGTCAATTACTTATGGAATTTTTGAACATTGATAGCTGAAATGTTTTATCTTTCAGGATTATACATCTCTTGTTACCTGTTATCTAATATTATGAAGTCCTATCTATTTAGAATGGGAATATAGAGAAATGAATAAAATGGATTTTTTCAGAGACTATGGTTTATGGATCTTGGAATGAATTTCCATTTGAAACTGATTGATTGTAACTGAGGATATATTGTATTGTTATAATAATGTTATAATAAATGTTTTGTTGGTTTTCATTTCTGTAGTTTAGTCTGCTTTGATGCCGTCTTTAAAATTGCCGATTGATACCCTCGCAAGCCGAAGGCATAGCGAAATAGAATGGCCCCCTCATCCAAGTATCCCCAAGGATATGCTGGATGAGAGGCATTCTGTGAGCTATAGTCTGAGGCTAAGAGGGTATAATCTACCCTCCCGGATTGATCATTGTTATATTATCTCGCCATCAAAGCTTGGCGTTAAAATATGATTCTTCACTGGTGCATTACGGGTATAGTACCCGGATATCCATGAATATTGATGAGATATTTGACCTTTAAACCGAGTGCGTTGTGTTGTGTATACGGTGTATACAGAAGGATAATGCCGATGGATACCATCTAAGCCTCAGATTATAGCTCACAGAATGCCTCTCATCCAACATACCCTTGGGGATACTTGGATGAGGGGGCCATTTGGCGGCAAGAACACTTTATATTGAATAATAGTGCCATCGAGGAATGATGAATTCATTTTGCTGAAAAAAACATGAATTAATCAAGTACGATCCTGTTATAAGGACGTTCAATTTCACAGAATTCCGCAAAGAATAAATAAGACCTACTGACAGTATCGTACCTTTATTTTCCTTTCGATCAGCCATGATATAAGTCCAGATGTTACCACATAACTAAAAAACACATTTACTCTTTCCTCCTCAGAAATTTCATTCACCGAAGCTCTCCAGTCATGGTAAAAAAGATTAGAATTACACAGTAAACGGCAAACATCAACTGGGACGCTGGCCCATGGTTACACCGGAACTACCGTACTCGCGTTAAACGTTAATCGTCACCTCCGAATAGAAGCATAACGCGTACAAAGGGACGTAATGCGGTAGGCTGCCATTTTCATCGCGATTCTCGGACATCGAGGGATGTGTGATAGTAGCTATTTGCCTAGGCCTAGCCGGTGGGGATCTCGAAACCGTAGCTTGTTCCGACTCGGGTAGTGCAATGGCAGACAGTGATTTACTCAGTTTTTTTTCTGTGTTGTCGAAACGCTCTGATTATACGACCTAAGGGAACTTTCTCACTTGTGTGAACTCCTGAACATGATATGATTGTCTTCAAAGCCTTCGTCATTCAGAAACTGTATTGCAGTGGCCCGTCAACAGTGTAGAGTGTAAGTTTTGGTGACGGACGCTGACCTACATATGTCGGCGAGGAAGTTCGCGAATGTTCGTTTTGCGAGGGACTTGTCAACAAACCACACCTCGTTGGTATAAGGAGAGATATGATGGCACTGTGGAGAATTTTTCTCTCCCAGAATGCCTCATTCAAGATGGCTGCCTCCATGGGAAGCCTTCTTGAATGAGGCATTCTGGGAGAGAAAAATCCCCCATAGATGCCATCAATTCTCTCCCCTGTATCTTGGTTTTCAAATACAGAAGTGACATACCTTTCTTTAGTTGTATTTTCTTGAGATTTTATCTTTCCAGGTTCTTTTGGACATCTTCTTTCAATGTCTGTCAGCCCTGCAGGTAGGGCGTAAGAATTGTACCTGCTGCCCCCATTGCATGATCGTAAGAGGCGACTAAATTTGGGATCTTATCTTTTCTATTCTTTCTGAACAACTTTCTTCTTCCTAATGTCTCCCTTGACAATGCCTCACTTTTGGCCTTTAGTTGAGCGTTCGCCCCTGTGAGGAAGGCTTTGGGTCCTGTCCCCTGGCCCAGACATACCAGTCTTTAAAAATGGTAGTTGCTACTCCTACTAGCGCTCAGCATATTGGGAGTGGGACGACTGGTTGGCCCGTTGTCAGTATAATGTGACCGGGTGGGGTGTGCTGCTGGGTGTCTTCGGCAGTATGCTTCAGTGGGGAAGCACTATAAATCGGCAAAAGTTCCGGCCTATCACAAGGAGACTTGGCACGAACATACCGCAGCCTCCCAAAACACACATACGCACTCACCACACGCATGCATGTCGCACGCACGGGAGGCCGTCCTTAAATTAACTTAGCTGTTAATAGGACGTTAAACAAAATAAACCAAACCAAATCAATGTCTGTTGTTGATGATTCATGGTGTATACCAAAAAACATCGGAACCAGATTCATCAGAGGCCTTGGTGATTAAAACAAGATCTCATGATAAATGATCCCGATGTTTTTTTTTGTTTTTTTTTTCATCTTTTCTTTTTTCTGAATTAAAATGCATTTCTTTTATTAAAATAAATACTAATTTGTAATGTACAATTCATTTTCTTTACTAATATTGATTTGTAATGTACAATTCATTTTCTTTACTAATACTAATTTATAATGTACAATCATTTCTTATTAAAAATAAATACTAATTTGTAATGTACAATCATTTCTTTTATTAAAAAAATACTAATTTATAATGTACAATTCATTTTCTTTACTAATACTAATTTGTAATATACAATTATTGTTTTCTCTTATTTATAATGTACAATCATTTTTTAACAACATACATTTGAACATTTTTACTGCTGCCCCCATTGCATGATCGTAAGAGGCGACTAAACTTGGGATCTTATCTTTTCTCTTCTTTCTTAACAACTTTCTTCTTCCTAATGTCTCCCTTGACAATGCCTCACTTTTGGCCTTTAGTTGAGTGTTCGCCCCTGTGAGGAAGGCTTTGGGTTCTGTCCCCTGGCCGAGACATACCAGTCTTTAAAAATGGTAGTTGCTACTCCTGCTTAGCGCTCAGCATATTTCGCCCGTTGTCAGTATAATGTGACCGTGTGGGGTGTGCTGCTGGGTGTCTTCGGCAGTATGCTTCAGTGAGGTAGCACTATAAATCGGCAAAAGTTCCGGCCTATCACAAGGAGACTTAACACCAACATACCGCAGCCTCCCAAAACACACATACGCACTCGCCACACGCATGCATTTCGCACGCACGGGAGGCCGTCCTTAAATGACCTTAGCTGTTAATAGGACGTTAAACAAAATAACCCAAACCAAACCAAACCATAACAAAAAAAAAAAAAATTATTTATCAACAATGTTTTTTTAACAAAATATATCACAGATATTCATTTTTTAACTTTTAAAAAATACCTTTAAATACACCATTCTTTACATTGTAGAGATTGACAAATACTACAATATCTTGTAAACATCATAGGGAAAAGACACTGTTCTGTAGAATGTTCAATACATTTTAAAATATCTTTAAATTGAACATGTATTTTTCTTTTTTGAAAAAAATTCTTGTGTACATAGAAATTATAGATAATTTGCCTAAGTTCAAGTGGTAGATTCTGTAAAAAAAAAATGTTTTTCAAGTTTTATTAGAATTTAATTTGTAAAATCTTCAAAACAGGTTAGACATTTTTTACACGTTAACCATTCTCTATGTAATAACATATCACAGTCTTCACATAAACCATAGTACTTGTAGATGATCATTGCTAAGGAATATTTTGGTGAACGTCCAAATAGTTCTATAATATTTAAGGATTTTCTCAAAAACTCGTAATTTAAATCTTTCATGTTTACACAATTTGTTATATGTGTTTTCAATATTACTGTTTTTAATTCCTGAGGAAGTATCTGTAAGTAAGATGAGAGTATTTTTTAATAATATGAACAGTATTCTTTGTGAAAAATACATAGAAAACAAGTACAAAACTTTTACAATATTTACCAAAAATGAAATATCTATAAATATGCATTATACTAGTCATACTAGGATTGATACCGTACATATCTTTTGTAAGTTTGTTTTTTAAATTAATTTCATTATGTAAAATAGTTTTTGCATCTACACATGAATTAATATGGTATCTTAATATCTTTTGTTTTATTTCCTGGGGTAATATCTGTAAAAAATGTGGAAATTATTTGTAATATTTCTGAAAGAAACATAAAAAAACAAGTTTGCTCTGATAACAATATCCTTAATTTGAAACACAATTTACAGATTTGTGTATATTTTATATATGATGGACAACCTCTTCCCTTTTCATTGGAAATAAGTTAATACATTGAATGACAATTCATATTTAAACTTTCTTTTGCTGTTGTATTACTATATATTACTTCTTTGAATATTTTAGATTGAATTTCAAGAGGCAATATCTGCAAGAAAATAAAAAAAATATTTTCATATAGAAGATGGTATTTGATAGTTTGTGAAATAACAATACATACGTTGTTTTTCAAAAATCATAGTTAAATAATCACAACTATTACATTGAACAATGTTTTTGATACATAAAGGTAAAATGATATCATATTTGTTCCATATCATTTTTAATTTTTTTTTATATTCTTCATTAATATTTCTTTTGTAATTAACTCTCATTGTAGTTAAATGTTTGTAAATTTTTATTTGTAATTCCAGTGGTAATATCTGTAACAGAAAAAAGTTATGAAATGCTACAATTTTTCACATTTAGAACCTTTTTCCAATTGTAAAAAGGTTTCATCAATCTAGGTTTTTAGTTTCTATAGTATATTATTCGATGCCCATATATTATATTTCTGTACAATTTATTATGAAAAGTATTGAAATCTAATAGTTCACAATGTATCTTGTTTTTTTTATAAGTCTTTGCTATGATATGATCATTGTAACTCTGTAGGCAGTATCTGTAAATAGAACATTTATTTTTGAAAATCTATGAAACATTACAATTTGAAATTTTAAGTATTTTTTTCCATTCATAAAAATATCTAACCATACTGGGTTTTAAAAAAGTCAAAGGACATGTTCTCTTGTAAATTTTATTGTAAAACATGTTTACATTGACAAGTTCAATTTTAAGATCTTGTTTTTGTTTTATTCTTAACATTATGTAATGTTTCTAAATTTTGTATTGTAATTCTGTAGGTAAGATCTATAAAAAAATGAAAATGAAAAAATATTATTTCACCATTCTTTTGTTTAACATTTTAAAATGTATAACTTTTGTAGGTTTAATACCTGTTTTACCAAAAGTTGTATGTAGAAGAAATTGTTTGAATTCTTCATTAAGATCATGATGTATCATGTTTGAGACAAAATATCTGGATATCATCATTTGAACTTCTATTGGTATTTTCTGAAATAAAGAGAAATTATTTTCCTTTTTAATACAATGCCATGACATTTATTACTTTTTCTTTTACAACAACATAATAGTGTTTTATTGTTGAAATCAATACCACATTGTGGTAATATCCTTTCTAAATATTTTTCATATTTTTCCAAATTGTGTTTATAAGGATTTGTTAGAATGTTTTTAAACATTCTTAATTTTTTAGAATGATGAATGAAAATATTATCCTTTTTAGCAAGATCTTAAAAAAACTGTAACTGTAAGAAAGAAAGATTAAAAACCATAAGGGTATGTCATGTTTGATTTTAAATGGATAATTCTCTTATCATAGACACATCTATATTTTTGGCTGAATTAAACAGTTTGAAATGTAATCTACATCTAAGAATTTTCCTATCAGTAATATTTACTTCAGCTGATGGATCCATCAAAAGTTGTTTCATTGTGGAAAAGTTGATCACTTTTGAATTGATGTAATTTTTTCTGCCCTGCAGGTAGGGCGTAAGAATTGTACCTGCTGCCCCCATTGCATGATCGTAAGAGGCGACTAAATTTGGGATCTTATCTTTTCTCTTCTTTCTGAACAACTTTCTTCTTCCTAATGTCTCTCTTGACAATGCCTTTGGCCTTAAGTTGAGCGTTCGCCCCTGTGAGGAAGGCTTTGGGTTCTGTCCCCTAGCCGAGACATACCAGAGTCTTTAAAAATGGTAGTTGCTGCTCCTGCTTAGCGCTCAGCATATTATGAGTGGGACGACTGGTTCGCCCGTTGTCAGTATAATGTGACCGCGTGGGGTGTGATGCTGGGTGTCTTCGGCAGTATGCTTCAGTGAGGTAGCACTTTAAATCGGCAAAAGTTCCGGCCTATCACAAGGAGACTTAACACGAACATACCGCAGCCTCCCAAAACACACATACGCACTCACCACACAAATGCATGTCGCACGCACGGGAGGCCGTCTTTCAATGACCTTAGCTGTGAATAGGACGTTAAACTAAATAAACTAAATAAACCAAACCAAACTCCTGCCACTTCACTGAAGCATACTGCCGAAGACACCCAGCAGCACACCCCACCCGGTCACATTATACTGACAACGGGCGAACCAGTCGTCCCACTCCTAATATGCTGAGCGCTAAGCAGGAGAAGCAACTACCATTTTTAAAGACTCTGGCAAGTCTTCACAAGGCTTTATGATGCAAACCTGAAAATGAGTGCAAAGAAATGTAAATTATTACAAAAGCAAGTCAGTTTCTTAGGTCATGTAGTTAGTGAGGAAGGCGTAAGTACTGATCCTGCTAAGATAGAAGCAGTTCAAACTTTGCCTATTCCTTCAAATGTTAAGGAAGTAAGAAGGTTCCTTGGTTTGTGTTCATATTATAGAAAATTTGTTTACAAATTTGCTGACATTGCAAAACCCTTGCACAAACTTACAGAAAAGAGTCAGAAATATGTTTGGACAACAGATTGTCAAGATGCATTTGACAAACTGAAAAGAGCTTTAACTAGTTGTCCTGTGTTATCTTTTCCAATGAAAGATCAAGGTATCTTCATTTTAGACACCGATGCCTCCAATATTGGTATGGGCGCTGTCTTATCACAAGTACAAAATGGGATAGAAAAACCTGTATGTTACTACCGCAAAGTCTCCAGTGCTGCTGAAAGACGCTATTGTGTTACCCGCAGAGAACTCCGGGCAATAGTCAGCTCAATTAAAAATTTCCATCATTATCTATATGGACAATTTTTCAAAGTCAGAACTGATCATGGAGCTTTAACTTGGCTCATCAATTTCAAAAAACCCTGAAGGACGAATTGCCAGATGCTTTGAGTTTTTAGCTACCTATCAATTCAAGATTGAACATCGAGGTGGTCGATCACACGGAAATGCTGATGCTCTTTCAAGACGACCATGTTCTGAACAGAATTGTAAACATTGTACAAAGGCAGAGGAAAGGTATACTTATAAAACTCCAACACCAGTTAATACAGTTACCAATTCAACCGCTAGTTGTTGTCCTGTCTGTACACGGTCACAATCAAATGGTCCAGAAACATGTATCTCAGGTTCAGCCCCTGAAAATAAGAAAAATGAAACATTAGAACAGCCATTCAAACAAGATATTGTATTGAAAGCACAAACCAATGATGACACTATTGGTTTTTTTTTTTTATATTTGTTTTATTTTTCCAAGGCATATTATACATAGGTACATATATATATTTTACTTCGGAAACATTTACATACTTACTCACTCACTCACTCTACATTCTATCTTTTTGACATTCAAATTTATGTATATTGCATCTATTCACTCAATTGTTCAGCTTTCACACTATATATTCTTCCAAAACCTTTCATATTTAACGTCATTTGGTTTCACCCTCTCACCCTAACAAACATACACACCTAACATCAATGGTATACGATAAAAACAAACACAGATACACGTGGACAGGATACAAATCATAACATTTATATTATTTAATCTTGAACAAAACGACAAAAATCCATATAGACATATACAGACATACATAAAGAAGAGGAAAGGAAGGAGAAGGAAGAGAAGAAGGATGAAAAGTGGAAGAAAGAAAGGAAGGAGAAGAAAAGGAAGGGAGTACTTTGTAATATTTTAAAGTATTTTTATTCAAAGATAGTACAAAAGAAAAAAAAAATAAATAAATATCATACTTTACACAATTTATGCCAAAAGAGGAAAGGACTGGATGGTAGACTTGTTACTAAAAATGTAGATTAACTCAATTATATATATTTACTGCAATTGTCAGACACTGGGATTCCAGCAAAAGAAGAAGGTACCACATGTATGCGATTATTAATATTTAATACAAATAAATGTGTAATGTATAAGTCAATAAAACAGATTAAAAAAGTATTATTCCATAATCTGCAAAAGTTTATCCCATTTTCTCCATTCAGCCAAACATTTGTTTTTTTCCTTTTCCCCTTTTTTTGGAGCTACAAAATTTTCTGACTTTATAATGATCATAGATACAATAGAGTAAAGAGTTGATATTTAAAGATTTATGCAGACATCTGTTTCTGTATATGTATTGTTTTATAATCAAAATAATTTGATTATCTACTTTAAAGGATGGATTTTTATAATCACCATCATATTTACCAAAAAGCATTGTTTTTTTATTTAGTCTAAAGGGAATAAATAATGCATCTAATAATATATCTAGACCTTCAAGAAGATTCTGAACTTGATCACATTCCCAAAAAAGGTGAACAATTGATTCAATTTCTGAGTTACAAAAGTTACAGAATGGATTGTTTGTTAGTTTGGCTTTGAAAAGAAATGAATTAGTTGTTAAGATATGATGTGATATTCTAAATTGCAACCAGTGTAATCGTGAGTTTTTACGTACTGTAAAAGGAAGTGTATATATACTACACCAATCATTTAAATTGAAATCAAGTACGTTAGACCATTTCTCTTTCCCTTTAGCAGTAATATCATTCTTTGAATTTAGAATATCATAAAATATCTTCGAGCCTTTATTAATATTAAGAAATATTGCAATATTGCTAGGTAAAACTGGATATACAAAGTTATAAGTAGTGGAATCAAATTCAAAGTGTTGTAAACATTTTTTTATTGCAGATATTACTCCATTATATTTCAAAAAGTTAGTGTTAATGCTATACTTTTGAATAAATTCATTAAAAGAGAAAAAAGTGTTGTTGTTTACATCTTTAAAGAAGTCACCAATAACATAAATACCCTTTTCATACCACTTCGAGTAGAAAATTGTTCCACCACCTATTGTAATATTTTTGTTATGCCAGACAGGTGTATGCAAGAGTGCTTTCCCTTTGACTATTTTCATATTAGTAGAGTTATCTAATCTTGACCAAGCCCTAAGTACATCTTTCCAAAAAGAATTGCTAATATTTTGTTGGCATAGATCTATATAGTTCCCTCCAATATTCATTAGTTTATCTAGGTCTAAATATTTTTCTAGTAGTGTTTTCCATTTTCCTGAAGATTGAAACAGTCGCTTAACCCAGCCAATTTTTAATGAATCAACAAAATTTTGAGTATTGAGCATTTTTAGTCCCCCATGAGAGTGATCTTGTACAATAATATCTCTTTTAATTTTATCCACTTTACTATGCCACAAAAATTCAAATAAAATAGAGTTTATTTTTTTAATTATCTTGTCACCTGGGTTTGGTAGAGCAATAAATAAATGATTAAATTGGGAGATCATTAATGATTTTATTAAATGAATTTTACCTATTGGAGTTAAGTTACGTCTGCTCCAAGCAGTAATAATATTTTTTAATTTTACTATTTTCTTATCAAAGTTCATTTTAATCATTTCATGTAGATCAACGCTGAAATCTATTCCTAATAGAGTGAATTTTTCTTTTCCCCATTTCAAGTTTAGTTCAGGTAGAAATTTATCTTGACTATATTTTTTACTGCCAATCCATACAATTTCTGTCTTATCAATATTAATTTTTAATCCTGAAATTGATGCAAAAATATTTAATTCATTCATTGTTTCTTTAAGAGATTCCTCAGATCCATCAAGAGTTAAGTATGTGTCATCTGCATATTGTGAAAGTAAAATATTTGTATTATCAACTTCTATCCCCTTAATATGTTTGTTATTTCTAAGCCTAATAGCAAGAATTTCGGCACAAAGAATGAAGATATATGGTGCGATCGGATCCCCTTGTCTACATCCCCTTTTTATTCTGAAAAATGATGAAAGATTCCCTCCCTGATTAATAGAAGCTCCTACATTACAGTTAAACAATTGTACCCAATTTTTTATATAATTTCCGAAACCAAAAAAATCTAACACTTTTGCTATGAAGTTAAAAGAAACAGAATCGAACGCCTTTTCAAAATCTATCATTAAAACCATCCCCGGAATATCATTTTCTTCAGTATAATTCATAATGTCATATAAAAGTCTAGTGTTTTCCCCAATGTATCGACCTGCTATAAAACCTGATTGATCTTTGTTAACAATTATGTCCAAAACTGATTTTATTCTATTTGCAATAACCCCTGATCCAATTTTATATATAATATTTAATAAAGTTATAGGTCTCCAGTTTTTGATATATTGACGTGGTTTATCTTTTTTTGGAATACAAATTATTACACCGTGGCGTTGTGTTACAGATAATTCTCCTTTCATGTACCCATAATTTAGTGAACGGACAATGAAATACCCAAGTTGTTCCCAAAAATATTTAAAAAAATTCAACGGTATAGCCATCAGAGCCAGGACTTTTATTATTTTTCATATTGCTTAATGTCTTATATGCTTCCTCAATAGTTATAAGTCCTTCTAATTTATCAGATTCATGCATATTTAGTTTTGGGATGTTTTCGAAATCAATAAGAGAATCAAGAGTTATATCAGTTAAAGTATCATCTGAATTATATAAATTTTCATAAAAGCATTGGATTTTATCTAGAATTTCTTCTTGTTTTGTAATTAAGGTGCCATCTTCTAACTGAATTTTTGGAACTATTTTTGATGTAAAGTTTCTATTTTCCAAACTGAAAAAGTAATTAGTTGGTTTCTCCCCTTCTTCTTCCCACTTTGCCCTAGATCTAATAATGCTGCCTTTTATCTTTTTCGTTCTGATTTCTTCTAATTCTTTTTTCTTTTTATCAATTTCTATTGTATTTAAAACACTTTGACTTTCTAATTCTTCTATTGATTTTTGAAGATTAATTTCTGTTAAATTTTGTGATCTTTTCCTATAAGCAGCATGAGATATTGTTTTTCCCCTTATATTCATCAGAAGTGTCTCAAGAAATAGTTGGTCATCTATATTAAATTGTATTTCTGAATTTGGAATATTTTCTAAATTGTCTATATTATACATAGGTAAGCAATATTGTTTTTTAGTTTCTAGGATAATATTATCAACAACATCTATATATTCTACATCACTAAGTAACGAATTGTTAAATTTCCACAGTCCTTTACCTCTCTTAAATTCATGAAGTTGCATACAAATTTTGGGGAATGAATGGTCTGATCTATATCCTGTTTCTATGGAAGAATTTATTACTAACGACGAAATATTTTCTGAAATTAGGAAAAAGTCTAATCTAGACTGTTTTAATGGATTTGGCTTTCTCCATGTATATCTAATGCTATCAGGATGCTGTTCTCTATATATATCGACTAGGTTGTGGTTTTCAATTATTTCTAAGATCTTCTCTCTGGCTTTTGAATTGTTTATGTTTCTGTAACTCTTATCATAATCTTTATCAGGATTTAAAACTAGATTAAAATCACCACATATTATTATTCTATTATTACTGAAAATATCTATAGTATCATCAATAAGGTTAAAAAAATTAGGATTGTCTGAATTAGGGCCATAGACAGTAATCAGAGTAAATTCCATATTTCTAATTTCTAGGTTAATTGCTAAAAAGTTACCAGTTGAGTCCGATTTTGTTTTTTTAATTTTAAATTCAAAATTATTATTAAATAAAATTGCAACTCCTCTAGCATTTGATTTAAAAGAATTAAAGTAACATTCATATCCCCACTCGCTGCGAATCAAATTATCTTTTTCTGCTGTAAAATGGGTATCTTGTAGACAATATATATTATAATCTTTTGCTCTCAGATATGAGAAAATATCCTTTCTCTTAACGTGTTCCCCCAGTCCCTGACAGTTTGCTGACAAAATATTTAGGTCATCCATAATCAAAAGGTGTGGTCATACATCGGTTATAACATAATACATATATCCACTTACCATCTAAGGAGTTATGGTCTACCATCCAGAAAAGAGAAAGAAATGGAATAGGAAGAGAAAATGACAGAATACATAATAAAATCATATTGATGAAGTCTAGATCAACATCTGTTCATCACACACCTGGCCTGAAATTAAAATTGTCTGATTCGTCGCGACTCTTTCATGCCAAAGCTTATTGTACAATTCAATTTAAGCACTGTTGCGACTTTGACTAGTATACCGGAAATGCCTTATCACGGCTAGTATTCTACTTGAATCCGGATAATATACATTTATGCTAATAATAATCAATGGTATAGCAATTAATCTGTGTTCTGTGACATTAGTTTATTAAAGTGCTGTAGTTATTAAAATCTGATTCAGTTGTAAACCGAAGTACATGTACATATTTATTATACTGTCACAGTCGTACTGATTACTTTACAGATATTATTTCGATATTGTATCCAGATCATAAGTATTATACTGGAAGATTTATATATATAACTACTGAACACTATGTATCACTACTGGGTATTATTATATGATTCCAAACATTTAAACTCAACCCATTACTTGATTTAACTTGTGTTGTTTTAAATTGAAATATTTACACATGTACATGCAATGCACAAAAAAAAATATACATGTACAATATACAAATGTATACGTATATTGCTTATCGATTGCTGACCTTTATCAACATCTTAACTAATGTAGTAACATCAGGAGACAGACAATATATATGAAACTGCTTATATGCTAAGGCTCTTACAGAATATTATTTTTATAAAGACTTTTAGTTATATATATTATATATATAATACAGTCAAACCTGCCGTGAAGGACACCTCTGTACAAAGGACACCTGTCTATAGAGGACGGTCATAATCAGCTCCGCTCAAAGCAAACTGCTATATAAATTACTATAAATAAAGGACACCTGTCTATAGAGGACGGTCATAAGCAGACCCGCTCAGAGCAAAGTCCTATATAAATTGCCTCTGAATAAAGGACACCTGTCTATAGAGGACGGTCATCATCAGCCCCGCTCAGAGCAAAATGCTATATAAATTACATTTATATATATATAACGAGCATCTATCTATAAAGGACACATGGGGTGTCCGCCATAGGCAGGTTCGACTGGATATATTGTAGGTAGTACTATTAAAAAAAAACTATTACATAACATACAGGTACGATAATAACGTTATTTGCTTACCTGCTCACACCGAAATTTCCACACTCCAAACAGATATGTATAATCCCAACGGAAAATAAATAAACACACAAAACATATTTTACACATTCACATGGAAAAGAAAATAAATTTACTTGTTCCTGCAGTAATTAGATCGGAAAACCAGAGATCAAAATCTCTGGCGGCAGCATGTACTGCCTAAAGTTCCATACCGATCCTTTATAATAGATAGTCACAATATTTTGCACACATAAACAAGTTTTCTCAGTTATTTGTTTCCAGTGAAATTTGAGTCATCCATAAGAAAATCGTCTTCCAAAGGAGTATCGAACCAAAGTCTTCGTTTT
Organism: Pecten maximus; assembly: GCF_902652985.1. Taxonomy (NCBI): domain Eukaryota; kingdom Metazoa; phylum Mollusca; class Bivalvia; order Pectinida; family Pectinidae; genus Pecten; species Pecten maximus. The sequence goes on along the minus strand of NW_022982741.1, from coordinate 8,242 downwards.
TTACCATTTCTCAGGATTACATACAACTTTCCGTCAATGCTGTAGGAGTTTGTGACACCGGGAAGTCCAAAAGCGGTTTTCAATTTCTGCTGGTTTGCCTTTGTTAAGTCTTCAAACACTGTTAGTTTAGATCCTTTGAGTACTCTCCTGGCCTTGATCACTTCGTGTTTTTTCCGTCTCCGAACAAACTTGACAATAACGTTCCTTGGACGTCCCTGGGTAAATTTCCCTAATCTATGTGCAATGTCTATGTCCTCACTCTTTAGGGCAACTTTGAGTTTCGTGTTCACAAAATCAACAACATGTTCGACACATTTTTCCACGGATTCGTACTCCAAGTCGTCACGAAGTCCGGATATTCTAATGCTGTTCTTCCTTCCATGCTGTTCTAGGTCGTTATACCGTACCTCGGTTTGACTCTGTGCCTCCTGCAACTCACTAATGCGTTCTCCCTGCATCTTTACTACGTCTCGAAGTTCATCGTTGCTTTTTTCCAAATCGAAAATGCGACCTTCTAATTTGTCAATCAGTTCTTGATTTTCCCTCCGAATATCCGATCTTAGCTTGGAGATCATAGTACCCATCGAGTCGTTGGTAATAAGTGTTCCCAGTACTTGGTATATCTCCGTCAGACTGTCCTCTACGGATTTCTCTACACTTCCTCGAAGATTTCTTCCAGTGTACTTGGACGCCCCGGGCGTTCCACTTTGTTTAGCTCCGGCGTGTGGCATGATATAAGTATATAAAGTCCACTGTATAGTAAAGATATATAGTCCCACACTATAGAGTATCACAGGTGCGTGATGAACAGTATTCACCGTCGCTAGCAAGCCATTGTCGGTTTTCAAAATCGATGCAAAAGCATATTTAAATCCAACTTTACGTTAAAACGTTTCCGTAGGTTGGTCCACACGATGTTAAAGTGTATGCTTGCCAAAAATCTTATAATAGCATTGTGGTGAAATAAGTCAGATATCGTTTTTTAGCGGAGCTCAAAAAAAACGTACGTCCGGCTTGGTCAGTGTGACCAATGAATGACACTATTGGTTTAGTCATGAAGTGGGTAAAAGCTGGTAAAAGACCAGACTGGAATGATATATCACACCTCAGTGAAGAATGTAAATATTACTGGGTGAGATTTGATTCCTTATGCTTTCCTGACAACATTCTTTGTCATAAATGGGAAGATGTACAAACCAAATATCAAATGGTTCTCCCAATTTAGTACTAAATGAACTACATAATAAAGTTTTGGGTGGTCATTTAGGCTACAAGAAAACTTTATCCAAAGCACGTGACAGATACTTTTGGTATCATATGTCCCAAGATGTCAAACATTGGTGTTTGAAATGTGACCAATGTGCAACCAGAAAAACTCACACAAGAAAGCCAAGGCACCATTACAAAAATACATTGTAGGAGCACCTATGGAGAGATTAGCCATAGATGTCCTTAGGCCTTTACCTTTAAGTAAAAAAGGTAATTCTTATCTCTTGGTTGTTGGTGATTACTTTACCAAATGGGTAGAAGCTATTCTAATGAGGAATCAGAAAGCTAATATTGGTTTGGTTTGGTTTATTTTGTTTAACGTCCTATTAACATCTAAGGTCATTTAAGGACGGCCTCCCGTGCGTGCGACATGCATACGTGTGGTGAATGCGTATGTGTGTTGTGGGAGGCTGCGGTATGTTCGTGTTAAGTCTCCTTGTGATAGGCCGGAACTTTTGCCGATTTATAGTGCTACCTCACTGAAGCATACTGCCGAAGACACCAAGCAGCACACCCCACCCGGTCACATTATACTGACAACGGGCCAACCAGTCGTCCCACTCCAAATATGCTCTAAGCAGGAGTAGAAACTACCATTTTTAAAGACTCTGGTATGTCTCGGCCAGAGGACAGAACCCAAAGCCTTCCTCACAGGGGCGAACGCTCAACTAAAGGCCAAAAGTGAGGCATTGTCAAGGGAGACATTAGGAAGAAGAAAGTTGTTCAGAAAGAAAGGAAAAGATAAGATCCCAAATTTAGTCGCCTTTTACGATCATGCAATGGGGGCAGCAGGTACAATTCTTACGCCCTACCTTCAGGGCAGAGAAAGCTAATACTATTGCCCAGAAATTGGTAGAAAGAATAATCACGATATTTGGTGTTCCAATTGAATAACACTCTGACCAAGGTCCAGCTTTTGAGAGTGAAATTTTTACAGAAATGTGTCATATCCTTGGCATTGAGAAAACACGTACCACACCATACAGACCACAATCTGATGGTATGATAAAACGTGCAAACAGAACTATTGAAAATATGTTCTCAGCTTTTGGGGATAAAAAGAAGAAAGATTGGGACGAACACATATACCCTCTAATGATGGCGTATCGATCCGCAATCCATGAATCCACTGGTGTTTCACCTTGTGAGATGGTTTTTGGGCATCAAGTCAATTTGCCTGTAGATCTAATACTGGGACGTGTGAAACCTTTAAATGAAACAAGAATTAGCATCATAGTATGCATACAAACTAGCACAATCTATTGAAATCATCCATAATTTTGCAAGAGACAAATTAAACCTATCAGCCTCAAATATGCTCAAAGAGTACAGTAAAAAGATACACAAACACCTGTATGAGTTACATGAAGCTGTTTGGTTATATTACCCCCAATTTAAAGGGTTGGGTAGAAAATGACATTGCCCTTGGCAAGGACCTTACCTAATAACACAAAGAATAAATAATGTGTTATACAGAATACAGAAAAGCCCAAAATGTAAAACTAAAGTGGTTCATCATGACTTACTCAAACCATACAAGGGAGATAAGAAGCCCAAATGGTCATAAAAAGATAAAAGTTGGACAATTAAACATTTACGAGTTTATGGTTTTGTCTTTGTAAAACTTACCACTATACATATACTTATTCTGGGTTCTTATTGTCTTTTCAGGTTCAAAGGTACCTCTGTGGCATATGTGAAAACTTTGAGTCACCCCAGCATTTCGCATTCATGTGCCACGATTGTAAAAGGTTAATGTCTCGACCTGGAATGAAGCACAGCTGCAATGCTCCGATCGTCACCGTGAAACGCTCCAATATGGCATTTGGGCCGGAGGAACAGCAGGAATTCAGGAAGTTCCAAGCTTCTAGAAAAGACAAAGTTAATGTAGTTATGAGAGAGCAGCTTGAGGCTACAGAGAGAACTTTAAAGAAAAAACACCAAAATCAAATAAAAGAAGTGCGATCAAGTTTCTAGAAGCCCCTCCAACAAAAACAGCAAAATGACCAGTGATAAACATTACCCCTAGTAGAACTGTACCAACATGTTCCACAGATTCAGCAACTCAGAAAGAATCCAACAAGAAACACAGCAGAATTCCTATTAGAAGGGTATCATTCAAAACCAAAGCGGCGCAGGCGTCATCCTCCTCCTCATCATCATCTTCATCTGCTCCATCTTCACCGACTGGTATCATTTGCTGTTCCAGAAGTCATCCTACCTTTACCAGCTAAGAATGTTGAGCCGGCTCAACAAGTCTCCACCCCTGTAGACCAGGAAGATGTGTTTTCATCTGTAGTCTCATCAAATTTGTCCGTCCATGGAGAAGAATATGTACCCATGAATCCATCAGGAGATGCTACAACAACCATTTATAAGCCCACATCCAAAAATATCATCCAGCTGCAAGCTCTAAAGGATTGTCAGGAAGATTGTCAGGAATCACGTTGTATACTTAATATTGGAGGATGTAGGTTCGAGACCAGCCAAACCACACTTAAAGTTGATCCATCTTCTGTCTTCGCTACAATGGTGTCCAGGGAATCACCATTAGCCCCCTACAAGGAAAATTGGACAATTTCATATTTTATGGACAGAAGTGCTAAAATGTTTGATTACATATTGTGCTATTTGAGAAATGGATCCGCGATCACACAGAGAAATCTTCCATGCAGTATTCCGCAACTAAGAGAACTCTTAACCGAGGTATATTTCTATGGTTTGAATGAAATTAAATTGATTGTAGAGAGGAAAATGAAGCCACTAATGCTAAATTTCAGTGAGGAACTGTGAACAGGTGAAATATGTGTACATAAACTCAGGAAATGGTCACAGAACAGTGTATATAACAGAGTAAACATTGAAGTTAATATATGAAACATAATGTGATTTGTTTAGTGTTGAAAATATTGAATCTCTACAGTCTATTTATTTAGTTAAAATAAGTTATAGATTTAGATAATTGTGATATAAAATGACTTGTCCGGATTGTATATATGAAAAATTTCTAGGATTGTTAATTCTAAACCAAACTGGTTAATATACATATAGAATATACCATTTATCAAAATAATTGTAAATATTGTTTTATGCAAAACGGTGTCCATTAAAAAGTGTTAATTTATTTATCAATGTACATTACAGTACAAAATGTATATAAAATAGAATTATAAAATTAAATAGAATGAAATGTTATATTCTGCAGGCAGAAATGATTAGGAAAAGATCAATAGGATTCACATAGCGAATGGAAAATATAGATAGCTTAGTAAATTGAATTGTAAACATCTAAATATATATACATGTAAATTATTCCACTTCTTATGTACTATGATATTTATGTAATATTGTGTTATAAAACATGTTATTTATTACAATTATTTAAATTACATACATTATGTACCTTGAGTTTGAGGTCTTTATGTCTGAAGAAAGAATCTCACACCAAGCCATGTGGCCACCCCGCCAGCCTTATCGACATTGACACGCTAAGCGCGTGCCTCAATCTGCCAATGGAAATTACTGGGCAATTAACGGAAATGTATTACGACATTCGGGACGAATGCTCAACGAAGAAGGGGGCAATGTTACGAATTCACAGTCTACCAGTCGTAGATTATCTATATACATCATAAAATGAGTTGAGCCCGACGTAAATACGTATTTCATAAGAGAAATTTCCGACAACTTTCCTTACCACGCTTTACCGGTTCAGCATGCCATTCAAAATGGCGAGATTCTTCAACTTAGATTCAGACACAATTCCAGACCAATTATCTTACCTTATATTGTAAACGAAGCATGCCTGGATCCTTCGTGATGTTATTAAGTTACTTATAATTGTGCTATGCATGTAAACCCACCGCAAACATGGTTATTCTGCGAAGTTTCGCGTTTGTTTACACTTTGGCGGACTCCAGAAGATGACGTCATTGCTCGACGCTGATTGGCTGATGCAGTCCCGGCGGAAAGTATTAAAGCCGGCCGAGACATCAGCAACCGACTCACTTTCTCTGACCGCTACGAGCAGACAGACGTGGTTTTTTTTTTTTGTAATTATCTTTTTATTCAAGATTTTCATCAATGTACATCAAATACAATTACTCCTTTACACACTCACACACAAACATACACAAAAGCCTTATCTATATATATCATTTGCTTGCTCTCACATACATCAACCAAATATGTATATAAAATTCCCACGCATATTGCATACTGCATACATTTACACACATCCAATCTTATATCCAGAGATATATTAACATAGTACGGTATATAGTATATAGATATGATACTGTATACATAGTACATACACAAGCAAAGACAGAAAAGCAAACATCCTATTGACACTAATAAATTACATGTAAACAAAGATCATGTTCATACAAACAGCACATGCACACACACACACTCACTTACAAACATACACACACACATCAACTTTCAACATACTCACACATGCATAATTAATTTGTACATGAAAACAAAGACGGTATATATATATATACGTAAATATATACTGTATACATACAACAGCAAAGGGAGAAAAGCAAACATCGTATTCACACTAATAAATTACGTGTAAACATCATGTTCATACAGACAGCACATGCGCACACACCATCACATGTATACGTACACACACTCACACTTACAGACATACACACACAAACTTTCAAACACGCATACATACATAATTAATTTGTACATGAAAACAAAGAAGAAGAAAAAAGGCACAGAAAAGAAGGGAAGGAGAGAGGAGAGGGAGAGTAAGATTCAAAAATAGAGATGTATATATCAAAATGAAATAATTTAATTCAAAAACTTCTTTACCAAAATTGAACATAGATTCGACACTGCCAGAAGGAAAATATAGTTCCAATAATGTTTGTACATTATTTCCATTGTTGATATATTTTTGAACAGTAAAATGATCCTTGATATCATTAACAAGAGCTGTTATATTTAAAGCTTTGTTGAAACATCTTGTTTTATAGATATAATATTTAATTATAATAATGATTTCATTATCAACAGGGTTGGCATATGAAGATAACCAAATAAGAAAGATTCTTTATTCATAGAAAAAGCAATAAACAATATATCAACTAAGTTTTCAAATTCCTGTAATAATTCTTGTACACATACACATTCCCAGAGCAAATGCGTTATTTTCTCTGGTTCACTATTACAGAAAGTACATAAAGGACTAGCAATTATATGTGTTTTAAAAAGAAAAGTATTTGTGACTAGGATATAGTGAATAATTCTCAGTTGAAACCATTGTAACTTTGGACTGCGGGAAACATTAAAGGGAATTGTAAAGATTTTTTTCCATTTGTCTTCATTAAAGTAGAAATGTTGTTCCTGCCATTTCCTAACACCGGTTGGTACAGAAGCTGGTGTGATGAGACAATTATAAAAGTCTTTTGAGCCTTTATGGTTCTTGTAGAAAATTTCTAAATGCAAAGGTATAAATGGTTGAAATGGATTTTCAAATGGAGGCTCTAAAACATAATTCTCCATAAAAGATCTAACTGCAGATATCAGTCCGTGGTATTGAAGAAAGTTAGTGTTGGCTCTGAATTTTTCTAGAAACTCATTAATTGTATAGAAACTTAGATTACCATGATCTTTAACCAAGTCAGAAATTGTATAAATTCCAACATTAAACCAGTTTTTGTAAAAGATGGTGCTATTTCCAACTTTTATATCTGTATTATACCATAATGGAGTTTTCAAAAAAGAGTCATGATCCAATATCATTTTCCTAAATAGTCTAGAATTTCTCAATTTTTTCCATATTCTGAAAACATCTTTCCAAAATTTATTAGAACACTTATAATTAGATTCACATACAGATATGTAAGCATTCCCACAGCACTGCAACTTTTTAAAATCTATCATAGTCTTTAGGAGGATAACCCATTTGCCTGAAGACTTAAACATCCTACGTACCCAACCTAACTTAAGTGAATCTATGAAAGCCCGGACATCTATCATTTTCAAGCCTCCTTTTAAATAGCTTTGGATAACAACATCTTTCTTTATTTTATGAGGCCTATCATTCCAAAGGTAGTCAAATATTATGGAATTTAATTGCACTATGAATTTCTCAGGTGGGTTAGGCAGAGTAATAAAAAGATAATTTAGCTGAGAGATTAATAGGGATTTTATAATATTAATTTTACCAATAGGAGTCAGATTCCGCTTTTTCCAAGAAGATATTAAAGATTTAAGTTTTACTATTTTTTTGTCAAAGTTCATCCTTGGCATTTCAGCTAGGTCAACAGAAAAGTCTATTCCTAGAAATGTGAACCTGCTTTTACCCCACTGTAAGTCGAATTGTGGCAAAAAAGTTTCCTGACTATATTTTTTGCTTCCAAACCATATAACATGTGTTTTATCTGTGTTAATATTGAGCCCCGATATCTTAGAAAAATTGTCTAGCTCATTAATAGATTCCTTTAAAGATTTTTCTGAACCATCAAGCAACAATCCGGTATCATCAGCATATTGTAAATTAAGAATATCTGTATTATCTACCTGTATACCTCTAATATCTTTGTTATTTCTTATTCTAGCAGCAAGAACTTCAGCACAGAGAATAAATATATATGCAGCGATCGGGTCGCCTTGTCTGCATCCACGTTGGACAGACGTGTTGATCCAGTATCAGACTTTCATCATTACAGAATGTCTTCTGTACCACCAAAACGATAGGTACGCATCTAAAAATGATACACTAATCATTATTAGCGATGTTTTGGGTATTTGAGGCTTGGAAAGGTTTGTTGAAGTTATTGTTTACCTTCGCAACCAAGACTGACGTGATGCATGATGGGATACTCCCAAAAGCAGACGATATAGTTAAAGAAGGAAACAGATATCCAACCAGTCCTTACGTAATCATTACATATACCAAACAATAGTTATCAGCCGATCATAGTTCACGATCCAAGGTTTTGAC
>NW_022982740.1:0-16382 GCF_902652985.1 Pecten maximus | reverse complement strand
CGAAACATTAACGGTACATTCCAGTAGATTAAACTTAAACAATGCTACTTCTCATCCAAAATTGATCAAACATAAATGTGTAACCACAAGTCTCGCCCCACCAGTGGACCAGGGGCTTTTACGAGCAGTGAAACTGAAGTTAGGAAAAAGGCAGATAAGAGTCTTTTTTTTTATTAAGCTCCCCAAAACGAAGAAGGGGACTTGTTTTTTCTTATTTTCTTAATAGTCGAATTTAGTCATTGTTCGATTTCAATGAACGTTGTTGTATATGAGTATTAGAGGACGGCAAAATCAGCTGTATGGGTTTCGATGCCATTCCAGCACAAGAAGGCATATTAGATATTGTTATATTTCGATGAAAAAGTATACAAAGGGATATAAGGGGACTGCGAATTCAACCGCATGGGATTCGTTGTCATATCAACCACACGGAGGTTTCAGATTGGTCGAAATTTAAACATTCATTGATTTTGAATAATATTGGTTTGTATGGATACATTTTGTGGGACTTCTATAGTGTTTCCCCATTATAATTAGTACATGTTTTGTATGCATTATTTTCATCATTTGACTAATAAGTCGCAGCATTTTTGATAATCAAAGGTAACGTCAACGCCTTTGGAGATTTAATATTAGCGCCGGCCCCCTCTCCAATTTCTTTTATTTTCAGATACATGGAAATAAATCATAATCGCATAAATGATTAATCATTATACCAACCGATAGTCGTAGTAGACCTTGCATAACACAAAGTTGAGTGAAGCCGTACCATAACAAGATGGTAAATACTTTTCACAGGCAAATGAAGATTTAAAAATCAATTATAATAGTTTAAAATGTAAAGTTGTCATTTTGATACCAAATATGGCATAGTGACATAAGGTAAGCATGGTGATACAGAATCAATTTGATAAAATCTTTAAACCGATAAAATACTTTTAAGCATGTCAAACATGCCCAATGCACTATTGCGAAATGGAGTCAAAATCTTAATACATGGAACAGCGGGCAGAAAACACCAGTGATTTTTTTTAATTAGGTTTCCTAGCTTAATATTATCATTCTATTCTGGTATTTTATCTAAGAACATAAAACCGAAATTTTGAGAACGTTCATGGCGAACATTCTAACAAACTGACAGAACAGGATGGTCGGATGGCACAGTGGTAACACACTTGCCTTTCAACTAGGCGGCCGGGGTTTGATTCCGCGATCGGACGTGAAAAAGTATGGGGGCACCCGACCGATCACATGGGTTTTCCCCGGTTACTCTGACTTCCTCCCACAATAAGACCCCTCGCGCGCTTCCATCCGGGCCAACAAGCGTGATTAATATAAGTTGATATAACTTGCTACTCAATTGTTGTAAAATGAATAAAGTTTACAACTAATAGAACGCACCCCTGTGGAACAGATCGAGGACAGAGAGAGAACCATTCTATGTTAACCTGGATGTTTCTACCGCCTCCCAGTCATTATGTGTTACAGTAAGACAGCTGTCACAAGACGCATGCATGTCGCACGCACGGGAGGCCGTCCTTAAATGACCTTAGCTGTTAATAGGACGTTAAACAAAATAAACCAAACCAAACCAAACACGACACAGATGGACATAATGTTCTTTTTTTATCATTATATCATTCATTTACATATATTTTTTGGGTATTTCATTGGCCTATATAAGTGAATATAAAATATTGGTACTGATTTAAAATATACAGTGATATCGAGAAAATATGATAAGGAATATAGCAAGCAAACGAACGGGAGTCCGTCCCTAAATGACCGTAGATGTTTATAGGACGTAAAACAATAATAAACCAAACAAATCTATAGAATATCTTCCTGAACAAAGGTAGTTTTTTTCTATCTGACCTTATCGATAACTTTCCTCTGACACCATATGTTCGGATAGGACTATAAAAAGACAGGTTCATGTGACATTCTCATCCTTTTGAATATTGGGCGATTCAGAAAGGAACTCTTTTCGACTGCACCGAGTAAGTATTTTATCATTTCTTTTTCAAAACTGTCAGTAAGAATTTTGATTAAGATATTGCACTCCTTTGTAGATAACATCGCCATAAATGGTGTCCTGCTGCAGAGACAATCGTCAAGACAAGGTTGTCTTTGCCCGTTACTCGTATGGAAGCTTTCATTTTCCTGTATATTGTATGGAATTTATATTGAATTCAAACGGTTCGTTCTTGAGGTGACATTAACTATAATACCTAACAAACTAAATTGACCACGTCTTACACTTCCTAAACGATCTCATTGCTCGGCTATAATCTGCACATGCTTTTGAACGGTATAACTGCCACGTTTTTGAAATATATTTATGCCTTTTTTATTACATAAGGACAACATTTTTTCAAGCTGTTTGAGACAAGATATTTGATTTGTTTTAATTAAAAAGAGAAGTGTTTTAAGCTCAAATCTAAATTCATTCTTCCCAGTTGATTTTGACTACTTGTACCATATTAACATAAAAATGATTTTCCTTTCAAGCTCAAACTCACAAGAATAGGAAATAGAAATTGAACCTGCAGTATCATGGGTTGTCCTTCTCTTCTATATAGTGATTTACTTTCCACTTATCTCTGACGTCATTTGGCTCTGCTGTAGTAAATTCAGAAACCTTTAATACCGACTCTTAATTGGAAATATTGACTAAATTCGTGTAACAGATACATATAAAGTAACTTCAATTTTATCAACATATCTCCTGGTATGTATTGCGTTTATATACTTACTTCTAAAATACTAATTTTGGCGAACTAATATTTAGAGCATTACAATTTTTCCGAGTTTAGCGCAGTAATGTCTAGACGTACTCACATTTTCACTCTGGCTACTATTTAATTTAGCGCAACAACGCTAGAAATATAACCGCATACAGTATGCCTTCAGTTTTTATGGTACCCTTGAGTAACTTGAGTAAACAATATAAACAGGTTGACGACGGGAAGTTAGTGTTTCTAAGCAAAAACTGATCTTAATATACACGTGTATTGATTTTTCCCAAAATATTAACAATTGTTGCCCGTCTCGTCACCCTTATTTGATTTACCACTAGGTAGAACCTATAAAAATAAAGTGTTTCCTCCAATAGATTAGTGAACGGTGACTCCTGTTCGGTTCTAAGCTATTGTATTTCATGGAATATTGAAACATTTTTAATACCAACATATACATTCAGAGGAAATTCATGTTTAATCGTCATGTACCAACATAATATAGCAAGGGCTGATTGATAAATTTTGCCGGACATATTGTATTATTTACTAACATAATCTCCTTCGGTATCTATACACTTTGCCAGCGGTGTTTAAGGGCTCATTGGCACTTTGATAGAACTAATGTTATTGGCTGAAAGTCATCACCTGCATTTGAGGTTTAGGGTACGGGATAAGGTGCCTGAAATAGCTGTTTAAAAGCATATTAGTCATATTTGTTAATTACAATATGTGAAAGCTGTTCCATATCATTGAAATAATTTGTGTATTTAAAACCTGCATTTGAAACATTCGGAAATGTAAAACAGGAAATAACGAATTATTGATAATGTTCACTCTTTTGTTCGAACATTATAAAACTAGAATGTTGGTGTGTTGATATTTTTCAGAAAAAATGGAGATGGCAGCACTGATATTGCCTTTACTATTATGTGGATCCATATTGTTGGAGGGGCAATTAGCAGAAAGTCGACAAACCGATAATTTGGCTGCGAGGGAAGACAGTAGCAGAACTAACAGAAAGGCCAGATCTGTCAAGGTTTACCGGGGAGAATTAGGATCGCGAGGAGGTATCGATATAGAACACAGTAACAGATTCGACAGAAAGGCCAGATCTGTTGAGTTTAACCGGGGACCACCAGGGGCAGCGGCAGCTCTCGATTTAGAAGACAGCAGCAGGGCCGACAGAAAGGCCAGATCTGTCGAGGTATACCGGGGAGCACCAGGAGCGCCAGGAGGTCTCGATTTAGAAGACAAAGGTAGAGCCGACAGAAAGGCCAGATCTGTCGAGGTTTATCGGGGAGCACCAGGGGCACCGGCAGCTCTCGATTTAGAAGACAGTAGCAGAACTGACAGAAAGGCCAGATCTGTCGAGGTATACCGGGGGGCACCAGGAGCGCCAGGAGGTCTCGATTTAGAGGACAGCAGCAGAACTGACAGAAAGGCCAGATCTGTCGAGTTTTATCGGGGAGCACCAGGGGCACCGGCAGCTCTCGATTTAGAAGACAAAGGTAGAGCCGACAGAAAGGCCAGATCTGTCGAGGTTTATCGAGGAGCACCAGGGGCACCGGCAGCTCTCGATTTAGAAGACAGTAGCAGAACTGACAGAAAGGCCAGATCTGTCGAGGTTTACCGGGGAGAACCAGGAGCGCCAGGAGGTCTCGATTTAGAGGACAGCAGCAGAGCTGACAGAAAGGCCAGATCTGTCGAGTTTTATCGGGGAGCACCAGGGGCACCGGCAGCTCTCGATTTAGAAGACAGTAGCAGAACTGACAGAAAGGCCAGATCTGTCAAGGATTACAGGGGATTACCAGGAGGGCGAGGGGCAGGTCTCGATTTAGAAGACAGTAGCAGAACTAACAGAAATGCCAGATCTGTCAAGGTATACCGGGGAGCACCAGGAGCGCCAGCAGCTCTTGATTTGGAAGACAGTAGCAGAACTGACAGAAAGGCTAGATCTGTCGAGGTATACCGGGGGGCACCAGGAGCGCCAGGAGGTCTCGATTTAGAGGACAGCAGCAGAACTGACAGAAAGGCCAGATCTGTCGAGTTTTATCGGGGAGCACCAGGGGCACCGGCAGCTCTCGATTTAGAAGACAAAGGTAGAGCCGACAGAAAGGCCAGATCTGTCGAGGTTTATCGAGGAGCACCAGGGGCACCGGCAGCTCTCGATTTAGGAGACAGTAGCAGAACTGACAGAAAGGCCAGATCTGTCGAGGTTTTCGGTGGAGCACCAGGGGCGCCGGCAGCTCTTGATTTAGAGGACAGTAGCATAGCCGACAGAAAGGCCAGATCTGTCGAGGTTTACCGGGGAGAACCAGGAGCGCCAGGAGGTCTCGATTTAGAGGACAGCAGCAGAACTGACAGAAAGGCCAGATCTGTCGAGTTTTATCGGGGAGCACCAGGAGCACCGGCGGCTCTCGATTTAGAAGACAGTAGCAGAGCCGATAGAAAGGCCAGATCTGTCGATGTTCAACGGGGAGCACCAGGGGCACCGGCAGCTCTCGATTTAGAAGACAGTAACAGAGCCGACAGAAAGGCCAGATCTGTCAAGGCTTACCGGAGAGCATCAGGAGCGCCAGGAGGTCGCGACTTAGAATAACCATGAAAAACGTAAAATGAATTTTAAACATCAGAACATTTAACAATCCCATAAATGGGATATTGTTTTCTGTATCATTGCTTTAGAAGAAAGTAAATAATAAAGAAAGTTTTTGTTATTGTTATTGTTGCTTAGTAACGTATCACTTGAAAGATTTAAGTCGGACTTGAAGAAAAAATCTTGTAGGACTAGGTTTCTTATGGTTCATAACATGACTTACAAGATTTGAAAATTAAAATAATTTTATTAAGTAAGATATAATAAATTGAATTAAAATAGCATCATACAGAAAATATTTCAAAGGAATGTACAAAAGACGAGTAATTCATTAGCACCTTTCAACAAAAATGAGAGTTAAATGGAGTCATCATCATCATCATCATCATCATCATCATCACTTACAAGTATTCTGGAAAACTAATAATCCTTTTTCTTTATTAACAACCATGCCGCCATTCATTAGTATCTTGATACCGGGGAAAATCAATTAAGAAGATCATAACAGAGCGTACAGAAAGGTCAGAGCTGTCACGTTTCCCTCGCCAACAGCGCTCGATTTAGAAGACCGTTACAGAACTGACAGAAAGGTCAGAGCTGTCACGTTTCCCTCGCAGTTACAGAGCGGACAGAACGATTATGGCGGTCACGTTTCCCTCGCCAGCAGCTCTCGATTTAGAAGACCGTTACAGAACGGACAGAAAGGTTAGGGCGGTCACGTTTTCCTTCGCCAGCAGCTCTCGACTTAAAATATCCATGAAGAGAAAAACTGTGAAACTAATATAAGTATTTATTCTTTATTAAAAACCTTGCCGGCCTTCGTTATCATCCTCATCAAACAGTCATGCTTACTCATCTTGATTCATTAAATTTCTCATCCTTCTCCTCCTCTTTATAATCCTCATCATGCGGCAATTCGATATGAAGACCTTCATCATTGGCATCGTTCATCATTCATTGTGGGCCGCGGTGGCTGAGTGGTTAAGGTGTTCCGACACTTTATCACTAGCTATCCACCTCTGTGTTACGAGTTCGAAACCTACGTGGGGCATTTGCCAGGTACTGACTGTAGGCCGGTGGTTTTTCTCCGGGTACTCCGGCTTTCCCCCACCTCCAAACCTGACAAAACCTTAAATGACCCTGGCTGTTAATAGGACGTTAAACAAAATAAACCAGACCATCATTCATTAATAGCATTAATACCACAAAACATGGCATCGCCTACAGAGCCCACACCGTAACACACATACACTTACACCCTGGCACACAACCAGACACGTTCAGATACAGTTGTCATGCTGTGAAACGAACCTACAACAATTTAGTATTTTAAACTACATCAATATAATGAAAACAAATAAGTTGATAGTTAAAAACATCTACATCAACCTGGATGTTTTATCGATTAAACCTAACGTACGGAAAGTCAGAGCGACTGAGTCTGATATGAAATACATTGTGATGAGCTGTCCATTTCTCTCCGCTACCTTGGCAGATACAGTGATCTACCATTGTTAAATGCATGTTCATAACAGCCGATGGTCTGTGTTTACGAACGAAACATGTGAACACTGCCGTAATGACCGATATTTTATCGAAAAGAACCATTTATACTTCTACTTCGTAAGTGTCCGCTTTCAATGTGCTAAAGAGTATTACATAGACTGGTGCGTTTGGGTATGCGAGAGTGTTTTATCACCCATCGTATCCACAAGACTAAATCCATGTACAGGAATCCTTCAGTTTGTTGCAGTATTCCTCACAAGTAAAGCACAGTGAGACTACATAACAGCAGTTACGTCACGGATAGCTCTGTTCCGAAATTGTCAAGTGGCAAACATTCAGGTATGGTAACAGAATGAAAAACTCCAAAAAATACCATTCATGCATTTCTGACTAATTTTATTGATCGGCCACAAGATAAGAGGAAACCTGTAATGATGGCTACCAGTGATATATTAAGGCAAAGCGAAAATATCTAATGAAACAGAAGAATTTGAATATTAAGTGGCTAAAACCAGATTACAGAACAAAATAAAACCAAAAGAAAAATAAACATACATACATACACGCATATATATACATATCACGTGTTTATAACCAGATTATGCAACATCTGTATAATATCGCCATATTAGACGCAATTGTCATTGCTGTGCTCAACAGAAAATCTCGATATTCAAACGAAACCATAATCTTAACTAAATATTGACAAAACCAGGGAAATCGTTCCTTTCTGACGGATGATAATTAATTTCAAGTCGTGCTTACACCATTGTCTTATCACGCGGTGCCCAAGTACTAGTATTCCATTGAGAAATGTGTATTACAATTGTCAAGGACCAAACGTATAACATCTTAAATCGCTGCAACGACAAAACTAATAGCTACATTATTTCTCCTCTTAATCTAGCCTCAACATCACAAAGCAATTATCCATAAAAGTCGAAGAGTTGAGTTGAGTTCAGTCACACTAAAGCATCCATATCTACAACAGCGATATCGGTTAAAGACTGTCGCCATGGCAACCGTAATAAAATATCACCACCGTAGTTGACGTCGGAAGCCGTACCAGCAAATAATAATGTCACCTAAAAAGTAGTCGTCTTGACAACCAATAGATATCGATTTCCTGGATTAGCTATATTGTAAAACATTCTTCATTGATCCTGCAGGCTGAATAAAATTGACAATGATTTAGCTAGAAGCTTATAGATAAATTCATGCATTTCAGTTTTTATGATTAAAAAATGACGTCGTTATCAGCTGATAATGCTGTTCACACAACACAATAGCTTCCAAGTCAACCAAGTTAAACATAACACAGTGAGTTGAAGTTGTAAAATGGCTTAACGGTTGTAATACTCTTATGAAAATAGCAATGTGTTTAATGTAGGTAGGACTCAAAATTTGAATATTAAGAAAGTCAACGCTGAAATTCTTCACGATAATATTGTGAAGGTGGTTCAGACCAGTGGGAATTTTCCTTTAGCTTAGTGGTAGGCTGTTTGCAGAGGAAATTTACTGTCAGGGGTAGAGCCGCTGTAATCTCCTAATTACTATTATCAAAATGTTGGTATGTTTAACTATAAACAAGTATTCCTGAAAGGTACAACATTCAACTTTTTAAAAATATGCTTAGATTTCTTTCCTGTAGAACGGAATGTTTTCGGTCGCTGGGGTATCTCGTCTGATGTCAATAGTTTAGTCAATAGTCATGTTGCTAGAAGCATGACATTAGTTGAATGTAGGATTGAAAAAAATTAAATGTAAAAATACAAACAAAATATGCACTGACACATGTTAAAGAACACACAAACAAACAAAAATATCTTATAATAGGAAAAATACCGTACGGGAGTTGAACCCATAACACTGTCATCAGTACTTTGGTAACGTACCTTTTTTTTTATCTTTTTATTCATCAAACTACATAACCACATTTCTTACATTTTTACCAGTGAAATATCAAAATATTCATTCTATAAAAGTGATATTTTTCACTAGTGAAAAATATCACTTTTGCTGATTTGACCAATCAAATTAATGATTAGAAAATACCAAAATAATTGACCAATCAGAAAGCCCGACATATATCTCGGCACCTGGACAGAAGGAACTACTATTTTTGTTTACAAATTATCGCTGTAGGCCTAGTTAGCATACGGGGTAGGTTTTTCGTTGATAAAAAATGTAATAAACAGAATATCTAACAGTGTCTTCAGTAATACCAAATATATTTCACTCCTGTGGCTAATATTTTGATATTTTTACTCGTGCTGCGCACTCGTGAAAAATATCAAAATATTAGCCCCACTCGTGAAATATATTTGGTATTACTGAAGACACTGTTAGATATCCTCTATTTACATTACAAATAGACAGGAATACATGTACATAGATTACAGATATAAAATATAACGTATCACAATTCACCAGCTTTTGGATTGTTTTGTTAAACTGGATAATACATTTATGAGGCCAGTAACTAGGTTCCTCACAATACATAATTTAAAAGTGTTGCATATATAAACACGTATGTAATTCACGTATTTCCCTATATGATTATCATGCCGTCTGCATTCGATATACTAATCAAAAGTCAACACGACAGGTCGTTCTGGTTCAACAATACTCCACAATTGACTGACAAACAGCTTGTAGCAGATTAGTTTTCTTCTTACTGTTTAGAAAGTTACTTTTTTTGTAAACATATCAAATTTATGTGATTTTGAGAATTTGTGATTTTACAAAATTTGATATTTGTGCATATGTGCTTCCATATTATCACTCTAGTTGGTTGGGAGTGTTTGGTTCTTCTTGGCAAAAAATATTGAAAATTCAATAATGTTTTACATATAATTCTTGATCTTTGGTTATGTTGAAAATTGATGTGCACTGAACTGCGTTTTTGCGTCAATGGCAGCTACGCCACCGGTATAGTCCGAGCAGAATGACCTGTCGTGTTGAACTTTGATTAGCATATTGATGTAAACATTATTTCGTTTCTTTTGATAGAGTATATGACAACATTTTTGTACCAACAAACAGAAACAGGATATGGAAACAGGCTTGAACTAGTCCACTTCCTTCGATTGGAATTTACATTATTGAGATGGACAGCAGTAAACGAAATCTAAGAGAAAGAGAAAAAGATGTGATCATATATAAACCTTAATATTATCTACTAGAAGGGGAGGGTGTACAGGGAAGAGGGGATAGGTGAAAGTGCAGTGGGTTTGCCAGCATAATTATTAACAACATCAAATCTTTCATGATTACAATTTCTCCATTTAGAAAAAAAAAATTATTAAAAAATAGCATATTGATTACAGACGAGACTATAGTCGTTTAGGGGGAAAGAGTGCTTTGTATATATACATGTACATCTGTTAAATGTTTATAATGTAACAAACCTTATCATCAGCTGCATCATTTGTATTTATACTGGTCTAGATTTAGCGACAAAACTGTTAACATGTGAACAATTGATGACATAGTTACTTGAATATGTGTAAACCATGCATCAAAAATAAATGATACAATCCCTCTTGTGTCAATATAAAATTGTAACAAAAACGACTGGTCCAAAACAGCACCCTGCTGGACACAGTAATATTCCTAATCAATATGGTTTGTCAACACACCTGTGCACAAATGGAACCACCCACTTTGAATATTCCGCGAAAATGTCAACGCGACAGGTCATTCTGGTTTGACTTTAACAATGTAGATTCGCTGATGTACCCAACCCTCTTTAACAATAGCCGTGACGATATATTGGGTGCACACCCTGCATGGGCCGGTAGTGCTGACGTCATTTCTAATTACAGTCACGAAAACCATATTCGATGCGGGCCATACTCATTTTAATAAAGGGGAGTTCACCCACAGGTACGTCCAAGAAATCCATCACTAATTGTGTTTTTCTCAGTGTGTATATCAATAAAATTTATGCAGACATCAATATGATACAAAGATGACACTAATTTTAAAAAATTTAAGACATGCTTGTTACGTCAGAGAACTTTACACAGCCTTCCTTCCCCACTGGACTTTGCATTTGGTTTGTCCCGGTATTCCTGACTGGTTCGTGTACTGGGGTGGCCACGGAAAATTTAACGAAGACAAACTGGTGAGTTAAAATTGATCATGTTGAATATCTGAAAATTATATAATTGCTTTGAATTCATTTTAACACGCAGTTGGACTGATATGTTCTATAAGACTGAATCTAGACCTTATGTTGACTTGTATCTAGAATAATGTTCTGAGCAGAGCGGGTACACTCACAGTCACAGGGACTTGAGAATTAGTTAAATTATATGTATTTGGACCTTCCCTAGTATGAACAGCACATTTTGAGGCCCCAAACGCCTCAAAATCTACTAGGGAAGGTCCAAATACTTGTAGACTGTAACTAATTCTCAAGTCCCTGTGGATACATTCGTATACATGTAATTAACTACCCTGTTATCAGATCTACTACATAACTACCCTATTATCAGATCTACTACATAACTACCCTATTATCAGATCTACTACATAACTACCCTGCTATCAGTTCTACTACATAACTACCGTGTTATCAGATCCACGACATAACTACCCTGTTATCAGATCTACTACATAACTGCCCTGTAATCATATCTACATAAGTACCCTGTTATCAGATCTACTACATAACTACCCTGCTATCAGTTCTACTACATAACTACCCTGTTATCAGATCCACGACATAACTACCCTGTTATCAGATCTGCTACATAACTACACTGTTATCAGATCTACATAACTACACTGTTATCAGATCTACTACATAACTACACTGTTATCAGATCTACTACATAACTGCCCTGTTATCAGATCTACATAACTACCCTGTTATCAGATATACATAACTACCCTGTTATCAGATCTACTACATAACTACCCTGTTATCAGATATACATAACTGCCCTGTTATCAGATCTACTACATAACTACCCTGTTATCAAAACAAATGCAAAACTACTCTGTTATCAGATCTACTACATAACTGCCCTGTTATCAGATCTACATAACTACCCTGTTATCAGATATACATAACTACCCTGTTATCAGATCTACTACATAACTACCCTGTTATCAGATATACATAACTACCCTGTTATCAGTTCTACTATATAACTACCCTGTTATCAGATCTACTACATAACTACCCTGTTATCAAAACAAATGCATAACTACCCTGTAATCAGATCTACATAACTACCCTGTTATCAGATCTACTACATAACTACCCTGTTATCAGACCTACTACAGAACTATCCTTTTATCATATCTACATAACTACTCTGTAATCAGATCTACTATATAACTACCCTGTTATCAGATCTGCTACATAACTACACTGTTATCAGATCCACGACAAAACTACCCTGCTATCAGATCTGCTACATAACTACACTGTTATCAGATCTACTACATAGCCACCCTGTTATCAGATCAAGTGCATATCTACCCTGTTATCAGATCTACTACATGACTACCCTGTTATCAGATCTACATAACTACCCTGTTATCAGATCTACATAACTGTCCTGTTATCATATCTACTACATAACTACCCTGTTATCAGATCTACATAACTACCGTTATCAGATCTACTACATAACTACCCTGTTATCGGATCTACTACATAACTACCCTGTTATCGGATCTACTACATAACTACCCTGTTATCGGATCTACTACATAACTACCCTGTTATTAGATCTACATAACTACCCTGTTATCAGATCTACTATATAACTACCCTGTTATCAAAACAAATGCATAACTACTCTGTTATCAGATCTACTATATAACTCCCCTGTTATCAGATCTACTATATAACTGTTCTGTTATCAGATCTACTACATAACTACCCTGTTATCAGATCTACTACATAACTACCATGTTATCAGATCTACTACATAACTACCCTGTTATCAGATCTACTACATAACTACCATGTTATCAGATCTACTACATAACTACCATGTTATCAGATCTACTATATAACTACCCTGTTATCAAAACAAATGCATAACTACTCTGTTATCAGATCTACTATATAACTCCCCTGTTATCAGATCTACTATATAACTGTTCTGTTATCAGATCTACTATATAACTACCCTATTATCAGATCTACTATATAACTACCCTGTTATCAGATCTACTACATAACTACCCTGTTATCAGATCTACTATATAACTACCCTGTTATCAGATCTACTACATAACTACCCTGTTATCAGATCTACTATATAACTACCCTGTTATTATATCTACTACAGAACTACCCTGTTATCAGATCTAATATATAACTACCATGTTATCAGATCTTCTACATAACTACCCTGTTATCAGATCTACTATATAACTACCCTGTTATTATATCTACTACAGACCTACCCTGTTATCAAATCTACTACATAACTACCCTGTTATCAGGTCTACTATATAACTACCCTGTTATCAGATCTACTATATAACTACCCTATTATCAGATCTACTACATAACTATCCTGTTATCAGATCTACTACATAACTACCCTGTTATCAGATCTACTACATAACTCCCCTGTTATCAGGTCTACTATATAACTACCCTGTTATCAGATCTACTACATAACTACCCTGTTATCAGATCTACATAACTCTCCTGTTATCAGATCTACTACATAACTACCCTGTTATCAGTTCTACTACATAACTACCCTGTTATCAGGTCTAGTATATAACTACCCTGTTATCATATCTACTACATAACTATCCTGTTATCAGATCTACTACATAACTACCCTGTTATCAGATCTACATAACTACCCTGTTATCAGATCTACTACATAACTACCCTGTTATTATATCTACTACAGAACTACCATGTTATCAAATCTTCTACATAACTACCCTGTTACATAATAATGTTTCAGGTCGGAACACATTTTGGAGATGATTTTGTTTGCCATATCACAGACGGTGTGTACCCTCCGTCGTTTCCTGAGGGATAAATGAATAAGGGCTTGCGCGAGTATAGTGACGTCATATTGGACGCGTATTGGACGCTAACCTAAGGTTACGATGATAGATAATAGGAAGAACATGTGGTATTACCATGGATTATCACGAGACGTGTTTTCACGCATTGAGATATCCCTGCTTATATTATAACAGACCCTTCCCCCGAATCTAATTGTCCGTTCTGTTAGCGTAAGAATATCGCTCACCATGACATTGATAGACGTGTCGTCCATCTGACCTGTAAAGCGTACAGCGGGACCCGGCAGTGAACAGCACGCCTCTCCAGTTCGGTCATTCGACGTTGGCGTCGCCTTAGCTTAAGTGACAGGCCAACATGGGGACGTCGTGGTCTTACATGAAACTCCAGCAACCGATTACTAATTATTCTCGGACACACTGGCCGACCTAGCTGCGATAACGTAGCTCTGGACGACGGACGGACAATTTTTGACAGATGGTCGTCGTCAGAGCTACGATTCCCTCCCATTGCTCGTAATGTAGCAAAACAGTGAACCTCGAAAATGCTACAAATAGCGGATATCGTTTAACTTTGGAGTAATAGTTCGTATAGAAACATTTCTAATTCAATTTTGCAATGTATTAGCCTACCGTCTAATCTAGAAATCTTTTTAATTCGCATATTCTGATATCATACTGCTCGGAGTTGTCTCCGTGATCCGCCATGATACTTCTCGAAGAACTCTCGCGAGGATTCTAACCCAAATATGGAACCCGTGATCCATATGTGGATGAAGCTACTACGATAAATAAATACATAATCAGAGATATTTAACCACTCTTTTGTAACTCCGGTGAAGAAAGCGAATCTTACTTTGCGTAATTAAATAATTTCAGAATGAATTGACCTTCCTTACCGAGATATATTACTCCGAATCTGTTTTTCTGTTGAAATCTCGCGGGAAACCTCATTAGCATCAATTTATTTTGATTTCCTTATAAGGAAATTGACCTTTACACTTGTATCAAAGATGGCGGTATGTTTGAACTGATATCTCCGTGTGTCTTGCTCGTTTTGGATTTTACTATTTATTGTCAAAATTTGAAGTAATGTGCAGGTTTGTTGCTTGAATATTCATAATAGATACCAGAATCATCAATTTACATGTTTTTTTTTTTATCCGAGAAAAAGTTTACCACTGCTAATACTGCCCGATGTGAATCACATCGGGGCTTGCTACACTATCGGCAATGGGAGGGACTTCATACCCTGCCGGAGAGCAGTGTAGGCAGGGTATGAATATTCGTTCTATGGCCGACCCATCTCCGCTAGCCAAGGCTTCTGATTACGTTTCACTCCAGAACAAAAAATATCTTCGTGGAGTGAAACGTAACCAGAAGCCTTGGCTAACGGAGATGGGTCGGCCAGGAGTGCCGACAACTCCACGTGCCGTCGCCGTCTGAAATTGGTTACGGAGGTGCACGAAACGTATGTCTCTATCTTGACGCCGCGACGTAATGCTCCTGAAGAGGTCCGCTCCTGAGACGGTCACCCAGTCCCCCTAGGGCTCTGAGACGCCCAACTAAACGGGGTATTGTTGTTTTATGTACCACATATTGCTGGGCTTAGTACATGACGTTGCGAATGTCCCTGCATTATCGGAGCAATGGTCCTCCCTACCACCCCCCTACCACCCATTACCCCCCTCCTATCGACTTCACTCAATGGCGGCATTTCGCTATACAAATAACTCGGTTATCAGTGAAATAACTATACTCTGTAGTCTGCGTCAGAACACATTAATATTAAGTCATTAAGTAGATGAATTATTACATTGTTGCTTCGGCGAAATTGTTTCAGGAATGAGTATTTTAGGAGGTAAGCTCCTACATATAGCCTCGTTATTACGCGAAATTCATCTCGGTAATGACAATTTTAAATCTGTCTTCTTTCTCTGTTCTAGTCGGCAATTTTCAAAACAGTTGATTTAATTTCTGATATGCGTTGAAATACTAATTTTATCACATATTTCATGAACTCTGTAATTTGTCTTAGAAAATATTGGTATAAAAATATTATTTATATCGTACGTTACAGAACAATCTCGTCCAGCAGTATACCCACATTGGAGCCTTGTAAAAAAGCTACGGGGACGAGATGGATAATCAATGTGAGGAATGCGAGCAGAGGTGTTCCGACCTAAAGCGATGTTCGGGATGTTTCCAGGTGTATTACTGTTCAAGGAAGTGCCAGAAAAGAAACTGGAAGTCACAACACCGAGGTATATGTAAGGAATACCAGTCGACACACGTTACGACGATCTCGAGATCCGAAAGCAACACAGCTACTATAGATCTCAGCAAGTTGACACTTAACGACTTCAACAACAATTCTGACTATAAGATGTTTAAAGATATAAAGAGAGCTCGAAAAGAGGCTGCGAAAGTGTTTCCGGGGTCTCACATATTAGATGAATTCAAACAGATATCGGAAACTTTTGGTTCGAAGCGGTGCGTAACTCGGAGAACCATATCCA
>NW_022982739.1:0-104224 GCF_902652985.1 Pecten maximus | reverse complement strand
ATTCAAATACATTTAGCATCAGTTTTAGGACCTTTAACATTATACACTTTCAATTCGACAGGTAATATTTCTCTCGGTCAATGTTAATTTCACAGGTTAAGAATTCCTTTATTAGCCTTTACAAAGTCAATGACTATTTTGTTATATCACACGAGTAGTAACACCTTTTCGCAATATGGATTCTGAATTTAATATTAGAACTAATTCAGATTAATAATATTCATATATAAAAAAAATACAATAAAACAATAACAAAATAGCAAAATCTTCAATGTACTGTATAGTTGTATAATTTCGCGGGGAGAAAATTTAGCGTTTTTCTGTTCAGTACTGTTTCGCGGGGAGAAAATTTCGCGCATTTTCAATTTCTTACAAAAATAAATTAGTACCGGTTATCTTTCTTGACATAGGTATCACATATTATTAGGATTATTGTCCCCTATAATTGACGTTGAACTCCCATTACATTCATATATCTACTCAAGATATTGAGCGATATAAGGGTCATTATTCTGTAAATAACAGAAATGAAGTCGGTTATCGAGCTTGTCCAAGTTCTCATGGCAATAAACCAGCCGCCTACAAAGTTAATCCGTTAAAATTCCTGAAATTACTGCGGGGAAACCAATGTGTACCCGACCACCGCCCTTAAGGGAGATAACATTCATAAATGGGGAAGTTTGGTTTGGTGTGGTTTATTTTGTTTAACGTCCTATTAACAGCTATGGTCATTTAAGGACGGCCTCCCGTGCGTGCGACATGCATGTGTGTTTTGAAATGGGGAAGTAACATGACCAGATATAGCTTACGCACGTCTGCCATGTATAAGGATTATTGCCTCCAAGTTTCGTCAAAAGTCCTTCAGTAGTTTAAGAGAAGTAGTCGGTACATCGATGTGTCTACAGATGGACGGATAACATGATTCCAGTATAACCTTAACGTGAATAAACATTTTATTCTCGTTGGAATAACTCGTCATGGCAATAAATGTACTTTATGACTCACAACTGAAAGCATTCCACGTTACAGCATACTTGCTGTTATCTAAAAGTCTTAAATGCCTTTTCGTATTTTAACAAATGGTATTTTAACAAATGGAAAACAGACTTTGTTTGAATTGCTTAAGACTTTATTTTTCAAAGATAAAAAGAATCTACATAAAAACACCCGAATACCAAAAGAAATGAATGTAAGAAAACATTTAATGATAAAAATAATAATGTGAATAATTAATTTCGCAGGTTTTGTGAAGTGAGCAGAAGCAGATATACCACAGGAATGCGACACAGAAGAATTTTTTTATACAAAATAGTCAGTCTGAAACTGTATGTACTCAGAAATGCATTTAAACATCACCACAAAAGAGGTCTTACCAAATAAAGATAAATAAATCGAAAACATATTAATGTAAACACATGTTTAAGCGATCAGCTTTATAACAGTTGAGGAGCTGAAATGATATAGAGGGACTATATAACTATAACAAGAAATATCTTTAAACAAGATAAACGGCATAGTTTTAATGCTGGTGGTTATAATACCGCAGGTGAAATAAATCAACGAACTAATGCGTTTCAGCACGGATAACAAAATTAGATCAGTTTGAATCATAAGACTGCATTTGAATCAGGAATATGATTTTATTAATATGTCATTTGAAAAGATACATCCACTTATTTAGCTTGCATTCAATCTTAACTTTGTTTCGTTTTTAACTGCATATCTGCATTTTGCGTTGACCACTACATTGACCAATCACATACTTCATCTTGACCAGTAACGCCACCTGTCGCGTCATATCCGGGTCCAAAACAAAATTAGACGGCTATGCCAAAAAATGAATAGGCAAACTTCACTATCTCGTGAGTTTTAATTGAATATAAAGTGAATTATATTTATCCTGATTTAGCAAAGCGAAAGTAAGTTTTTTGTTTTATTTCTGTGAGTGAGTAAGTATATCATATCTCATGATCAGCTCTGAAATTAAAGCAGGCCCAACGAAGTATATGTATTGCTCCCACTCAATGGTCTTTATCATGAGTATGAATGCAATCGGAGTAACTGATAACAACAATCTATCAAATAAGTAGTTTTCCTTTTAACAGTCAGTGTTATCTGACAATCATCAATGAGCTATATTTGCAATTATTTTTTGTGAAAGTTTCTTTAGTATGGTGTTTATTAAAACTGCTTTCACGAATTACTTAAATTACGAAATATTCTAGATGAATTGTTATGATATGCTGAAGCTGAGAAAATATAGTTAAAAGGGACGTCTTAACGTTCTTACGTAATCGAAAATGTTGATTCGTTCATTTTGGTGTTGAATTTCCTCAGATACATTACAAATTCTTTCAATGTTGATAATACATGGGTGTTTTTTTTTAAATTTGCAAAAAAAGTAACAATTGTTTTAAAAGTTTATGTGGAGATATTTACGTGTGTTTATTAATTATCAAATTATCAACTTGGGACCAAGATGACCCTACATACGGAGATTAAGAAAGGTCTGTAACTTTCTGAGAAAGTGCGATAATAATCCTTTTTTTTCAAAACTCAAAATAGCCGTATACCGAAAAGTTTTACCAAACCAAGTAGCAAGGCAGACCTAAATCTGAACTAAAATAAAACAATGAACGAGGACAAAGTTGACGCCTAAATGCCATCTGGGGTTTGAATCATTTTTCACAACTAGGGCCAAGTGAATCCTCCATTTTATACTTGCAAGAGAATAATGGGTGTTTCTTAGGGATTAGTTATAAAATGCATTGTCCACTGACGTACGACGGACGACGAGGTGAAACAGACGACGGACTAAGGACGATTTGAAACGTCCTGTGTCTGATGATGGACTTTAAATGTACATCTACTACACATGTATATCATTTATGAAGGATTAATTTTAAAGGTTTCTACGACAGTCGGTTTTTCAGATAATGTTAGAGACGTCACATTTTACAGCGTAGTTTTCAATCTCCTTTCATAGAAAGTCATCATATTTAACTAGGATACCTTGGTGGATATAGGCAAATTACTGGGAGAGTGGACCACAGGCGCTTGCATAGAATATGTGATTTTCATTTTGTTTTATTTGACAGTGGTACATGTATGTGTAATCTGTTAAGCTCAAGGCCGGAAACTCTGCCACGAGCGAAACGGCAGACCACTACACTTCAATCGACTAAAAAACACTTTTATTCAAACTGACACGGCGCACTCTATATGCGACCGTCATCAGAAAACATTCATCTTTAACCTACCGTGCCACTCAATACGAATTGTTACATCCAAAACACAATAATCCGTGAAAACATTGCCGAATTCCTCGCTCTGAACGCCATTTTTCAAACGGCTCCCTCAGCCTGTCCAGATACATGTATATACTTAATAACACAATTCATTGCATTTTTGGTAGTGAAACATAGAAATTTATCAAACTAATTAAATTTATATTTTCACTGCTGCGATGAGCAATGACGATATAAGATTTATTTAATGAAGATATATGATTGTGAAGTGAAAATAAAAGTTTTGCAGTAAAAATATAAGTTTTTCGTTATTGACCAATCAGAGCAAAGATTTTTCAAATCGACATTTCTTTAAAATGACACTAGTTTTGAACGGCTTGGTGGACTGATCAAATTGGAGCAAAAACAAAATCAAGTGATGCATAAATGGCGGGTTTACCACCTCTACGGTTGTAGGGTTTTGGACTAATATGAGGTAAATTCAGAAGTCCCCCTTTAGCCAGAACAAATGCCTGTGTTTTGATCTTGTCTGGAACATTACTATGCAAAGCAAAGTATTTATTCAAGCATATGGTGTGATTCACCTTGGGAAGTAGGGGCGGGATCCAATAGAAATAGGGATTAGTCTTTTAAGTCGCTATTAGTCCTGACTGAATTAAATTTATTATGGCCCCGATATTATTTTGAGTAAGTTGAATAAAATATTGTATTTCGGATTGTGCTGATCCCATAGTCACAGGTGTGTCTTGTCTAACATTGGCCATTCAGACACATTCAAATACTTCAAATGGCTACAATTTGACTTTCATAAAAAAAATTTCTGTTGTATTATTGGTCAAAGGAGATAGAATGGATGTATGCATTGAGTGTGTGGCACGCCAGGGGCTGGAGAGGGCTGGAGGGCGGTGAAGAGTAGGGGAACTAGAAGAAAATCGTTTAAATTAATTCATACTAGCCTTAACTTTGAGAGGATGTTTATAAAATTTGGTTTGTAGTATCATTGGGTTGTGGGAATTCCTTGTTTTATCAGTTTAGGGTATGACCTCCCTTGGGCAAGAATGGCAAGTGATACTAGTTTGAAACGACTAGGAGTTGGGACAATAAAGGGGACAGTCCTTTATATCGCTTTTAACCATTAACAGGTGAATGATCTAATCTGATATGATTTATTTAAACACGAACATTTTATTGAAAATATTTTTTGACCTACAACCTTCCTGTAGTAGTTTTTTAATGAAATGTCTTATTCACTGAAATATCAACAATAACACTGCTAAAATATCTTACAAAACGTTAAATATTCCATTCGACGTCCAAAATAGGAAACTGATTTAGTGAATGATACTAGCATACATTGTAAAATTAAATAGATGTAATCCTGGTCTCATATCAACCGATTTATTAAAACATGGAATATTAACTCAAGCACTAGAAAATAAGTTCTTCATTGACAAGTGATTAATTAACATTAACACCTAAACCCCACCTTTTCATATATCCTATATCTGTCAATTCGCTTCCGCAAAATGCCTGGTATTTTTTTGATAAAAATTAAACCAATCAAATATCACGGTATATTACATTATTTGAATTGGTATCAGGAAACGAAATGATATTTCTAAACAATTACAGAAGAAACTATTCTGTTGTACGACCGGAGAGAAGCCTCGTTCTTATGATTTGACATAAGCATGATGTGTCGGATTTCAATGATAAGATGCCATTTGTTTACATTGGTTGCAAGTAGTTCCGGGGGATCCGGTCCGTACATCCGGTCGCGTATGAATAACACCTGAATGCACGATTTGGGTGTCAGTTATGCATAGAATGGTGTCACGCTTTGGGTGTCAGTTATACTCTCATAGACTGCAAATTTGTTTAGTTTGTTTATATCATGGCTTTGCCATCCAAATGTAAATATTTATTATTGCAATGTATCATATGCAATATGTGCTGTTGATCCAAGGTTTACGATTTAAATTAGATACTGAGTGAGCTCAGAGGATCAGAAAACAGTATGCTAACCTGGGACGCAAATTCTACCCTGACATACATTCCGTTGTCCTCCATCTTTGCGATGTCCGTCAATATTTCTTTTAAAATACTACTACTAGTCTTGATCAAATTGGGGCGAAATTAAGTGATGCATTAATGGGTTTTAGCACCTCTAGGGCTTTGGACCTACTGGGGACATTGAGGTAAATTCATAAGCATCCCCCCACCACCATCCCTTAGTCTGAACAAATGTACAAATGTCTGTGTTTTGATCTTGTCTGGAACATTACAAGGAAAAAAATAGGCCCAGCGTTTATTCAAGCATATGTAGTAGGGGTGGGACTCACTAGGGGAAATAGAGATTAGTCTTTTAAGTCGTTATCGGTCCAGTGTGACTGAATTGGTTTGATGAAATAGGGTTTGGATGTTATTTTGGCCAAACATAAAAAAAAACACTTTATTTCGGAGGGTCCAGCTCCCCTAGTTACAGAGGGTTCGTGCCTAATATAGACATACAGACACAAATATTTCAAATTGCTACTAAACGAGCTTCATAAAATGTTGTCCGGGATATTATTGGATAAAGGAGATTGATGTAAACATTGAGTGTGTGGTACGCCAGGGGCTGGAGAGGGCTGGAAGGCGGTGACGAGTAGGGGAACTGGACGACAGTTATTTGAATTATTTCCTCGGAATCTGAACTTAGAATGAATTTTTATAAAATTTTGTTTGTGGTTCATAATGATATGGGAATTCCTTGTTGTATAAACTTATGGTATGACCTTCCACGAGGGACAGAAATGACAGGGCCAAAACTGTAAAACGTTAAAAAAAATTCAAGTGCTGCTGGTCTAAAATGACTAGGAGTTGGTGCTGTCTAAGTTCACTGGAGTGTATGCTTTGGGAGACGAGCGGATCTTGGGGGGGGGGGGGGGGGGGGGGGGGGGTAAAAGCGGCTACACATATGTACTCTCTCTCTCTTTCTCTCTCTCTCTCATTTTACTACCTATTAGGTTTATACACTTTAGAAGTTGGAGTAAACAACACATCACAGACACAACGTCAGGCACTTACTGTATTGTTTATGTTTAATATGAGATGCTTGGATATCTTTCAACTAGGCTGTATTGTAAACGTGATGATTTATATCCTTTAATCGCTAATTTTCCAGTTCTAGATAACACAACACAACTTTCTATACCTGTTGATAATTATATGATCTGGACGATTCGATATTGATGAATTTGTTCAATTATCACGATTTTCCACTACGAACGAAATCAAATATATATCACAAGAATACTTCGATTGATACAGACTGATGAAGATCATGAAAGTTCTTCCAATTTTGCGAATATAACAAAATATAACAAGAAGGCGCCTACCCTTTAGGAACCCCTGGTCTTATTTTCCTTGTATTTAGAAGGTTTCCAGTCTAATGTATTCACAATTTGAGTTGATTGTGTTGGTATTTTTTTACAATTCATATTCCCTATCGATGACATGTGGAAATTACATTCTTCATGATGAAATTATATAATATTATACATCAAACTGATAGGACATATCATACATAACTTCCAAAGCTCAAGCTTAATACATCAATCCAGCTGAACATTTACCATTCGTATATACCTGAAGGTTTTTAAACTTTTAAACCAAGATAACGACACTGCACTTAAGTCGCGGAAAGCAATCCTGCTAATGAATGATGATTCAACATATAATTCTTTATACTGCAAACCGCCATTTTAATTTATCGTACAGGATACAATATTTGATTGACGTCTTCAGTTGTAAATAGATTCACTGTGGAATCGTTAAGGTTAAACTGATTAAAGGCAGATTAATAGTATTAAGATGATAATTGTGCAGGTAATAGAATATATGTAAATCGAGTTCCGTCACTTTGAGTCGATTCTCAAAAACAACAAGGAGACATTCTCTAGCGAATATTTATTAAAGATACATTAAAGAAGTTATCAAAGGAACAAATCAGATATGTATATATAATCAGCACATGCGGCCTTTTAATCAACCTTGCTCTCAAACTATCTACTGACGTAGGTGTTAACTCATGGTAGTTTTACAACATCAGAAGTATAAATGTGCCTTTTCACTATATATATATATACAGCAGTCAAAGGGGAGATAATCATTAGAGTGTTTCTATAGAATTATATACCTTAAAATAGACAAGCATACTATAGTTCCCTCAATGATATATAATCATATTCAAAAAAGTAAATAAGGGATTATCAATAAAATGCCAAGCCGTATTGTCTGAACTAAACATCTTGCTGAAGCAATGGAATAGCTGACTCTAGCTGACCAGGTCTGATTGCGGCTTGTTGATGTGGAATATCTCTGCTATAGATTTTTCAAGTGATCATGTTATCTGTTTTACCAATCCGCGCTTATTCGGTCCAGAGCAATTCTTATCTCTCCCGGACAAATAACTTTTCTTGGATTTTTTTAATCCAATATCACAACTCTGACATTCTCCGGGACAGGACAGTTTTCGCAGGACTTCAAGTAATACACAACCATACAGTACAGTAATCGGTTGTCTTTTCGACTCTAAAACAATAAGATATAATACAATACGAACAATAAATTTTGTGTCAACAATAGACAATTATGAATTGTTTGTTTGGTACATTGAATTTACGATTATCATATTACCAAAATACAATGATGTTATCTCAATCCATCACTTTCGTTACTAAGAACTATTGTATCCTCGTGTAGAACACCATGCACAATCACATCTAGTATGGTACTAACGTCTACAGACGTACTACGGATCTCTTATTTGAAATATCTCACAAATGTCGATGGTTGATTGAACAATTTAATTAAACTTACATTGATGAATTAAATATCTACAATTCTACTTATAAATGTAATACACTATCTCTAATGGATGCGTAAATTATGAAACACTTTTCTGTGGCAATACCGGGTATTCATAATGTTCCCGATTCTTTAAAGTGTAAATCTATACAATTACGACCATGATCTCAACTTCCTCACATCACAGCTGTTATAATTGGAATGATTGAGCCATTATCATTTTACTTTGAAATATCCTTTATGTAATACAAAAAGTTTGATGCAATAGAGTAGATAAAGAGACTGAATTGGCGTTTTTCGAGAATTAGTGGTAAATAACAAATGAAAAGTGGTTAATTCAATTTGTTGATTTGAGTTGAAATAGTTCAGTTCCTGTTTTTTATTTCAAAGAAAACAATGTGTCCTTGATCCATTCATATCGCGTAGATACATCTGTATTGCTTTCTTGAGTGATCTACGTTGATATCTGGATTTTTCATGACGGCATTTGTCTTTTCTTTTTTTTTTAAATATTGGTCAATATGATAAAACTCCATTAATTTAGAGGGGTGACACCGCCATACCTTGGTGTACTAAACGCTGTTTTTTATGGGGGGGGGGGGGGGGGGTCTATCATTTCAACATTGTTTGCCACAAGTCTAAATGCAAATTGATTAATTTATTATTGTCCCTTTAAGTCATTGTGGCGATAGAGACGGAGTGCGTGTCACCTTGTCACTCCCATTGCCCTTTGAGCAGCTAAATGATATATTGGACAGTATTCACCAAGACAAGTCTGATTCGCCTTTTTCTTTAAACTCGTAAACTACTTCGGGAAATTATTAATTAATTTGGTAAGCGATACAAAAAATGTACATGTTATTAATGAAAAGAAATAGAAATACAATAGGTGTTTTTTTTATAAACACTGCCCCCCATACCGCCTAAATTAGTGTTTGTCAGTAGATTTCCTGCAATTATAGTTGTGAGAAAGGCTAAGCTTGTCAATATTGACTTTGATTAGGGTTTCAACATTTGAACCATATTAGTTTGACATTTATGATTAGTAATGGTGCAACTAATTCTGGTGTTGTATTAAACATATTTCAATTAAAACAATATCAACTTTTTTACATATTCAAAGACAACATGCAACAACAAAAAAACAAAAAAAAAACACTTCAAGCGACTTCAAACGTCTTTTTAAAGTCATATTGTACGGAAAGGAATAGAAAACATACAAAATCTAAAATCACATCCAGGTCTCGCGGATTTCGTAAAGACCCCTTCCTCGATTTTGCTTCAACCATTCATGCAATACAATGCAAGTCTTTTCCTCGAGAGTCCTCGGTTTCTTCATTTCGATTTGCGTCAGCTTCTCTTGTGACAGTCCAAGATTACGTCCGACTTGACGCCAATGCTGCGTTGGGATATTTTTTCTGTGTACTGCAGAAAGGATTTCAATCTCGTGTTCTGAAATAATCATAATTAAAATACAAAGAAATAGAAAACATACGTCATTAAAATCAATGCCGAGACAGGATTTCAGGAATAATCCACTTACAGAATAATGAAGATTTGTTTATTCGTTCTTTTTTTTCTTTTTTCTTTTTATTTCTGTTTTAGATAATAATATCAACTTACCGAGATATCTATTTGAATTTCTGTGCAACATCTGAAAGATTTAAACAAAATCATAATTGAATAGCAAATCATTTTTTTACGTGATAAAATGGGTATTCTGTCCAGGAAGGTGATAGTTATATAATATTATTGTACTGATCTAAAGACCAACAGTATTTGATAATTACTTAGAACCAAAATATGTATTTGCTAATACTTTTAAAGTTGTATTGGTTGTCAAATAGAAATCTACATGTTTTTTCATGTAAATATTTTGTCCTAAAACGTAACATGCATTGTTGTCATTTAAGAAGAACAAAATATTTTCATCCTTGATTACTGTTTATTGACCAATTAATGATGTACTTACGATGACGTAGTTGGATTCACATGCCGTGATGGATGTCTTCACGCTGCAATAGACATAAATACATTAATTACCTTGCATTAAATAAGTACCAACAGCATATCCTTTTTGTTTTGTTATCTCCCAGAATCAGACTTATTTTGTTTTAGGATAATTGATTGTAAAGTCAAAAGATTATGCTCACATGCAGCTGATTAAGAAACCTTATTCTACCCCAAAAGCAATCTAATTAAAATATAGATGGTCATTCTCACTACGTTACATGAACATCTAACAACATCCCATATGGAGTCACGTTCTGATGACCTCTGAGATGTGTGTATTTCACTTTCAGGGCGAATCGGCATTTTGTCGATGTCATCAAAGCAAAACATTTCGTCGCAGCATGCCTCTGAATCAAACCATTTCGGCACAGTATATAGCTATATGTTTATGGGACGAAATGACTTGAAACAAATTGACAGATTATACAAGCTATGTACTCTACTCATGCTAATTCGGACATATAAAATTCACTTACAAGATTCTGGAAGCAGTCATTTGATTGGCTAATCCAAAAGGTCACCCTGACGTGACCCCTTATGGGATGTTGTTAGATGTTCATGTAGCGTAGTGAGAATGATCATCTAGATTTTAATCAGATTGCCCCAAAAGCGACAAAACATGGCAACATACAAAGCACATGTATAATGTTAATGAGACCTTTGAAATACAATTGGTTCGGGCATGGCAAGCGTTTCATTGAAAACAAGAAATGTTTAGATTATTAAATTATCAAACAATGACAATCATCTGTCAAGCATTTACGACCGTTTTATTTTCTTCTAATGATAACATCATAACGTTGAATATTTGATATTTTGATCTTGTAGTGTAGCCACAAATCTCACCCTCTTCGAAGACAATCGATCTGGACGCTCAAGTCACTTGGGTAGGTCTGTGTACCGGGAATTCCTTCTTTCCATTCCATGTCTCCTACTTTTGTCAGAAGTTTAATTTCTGGGACATCGCCTGTCGTCACAATTCATACATAACACTATGAAGACACAGTATATCAATGCTATCATCACATTGAAAATATTAGTAAACCTAATAATTGGAGTCAACCACTGAAAGTCTTCCCTAGACAACGTAGCTTTTTTATGGAAACCATATATCATTCTTTTTAGTTTAAATTCAAATATTGAGAAGGATCAGTAGTCTATGGACATACTAAAAAACATTACCATGTTGGCTATCAGTGTTAACACACATTGAGCAATTCATAATTAATGTCAGTACTTTAAAGACACTATTTGTGAGATGCGTGATGCCTGACAATATTATCTGGAGACTCACCGGTTTGCGGTTGGTAGTGTCTTTTCCTCCTGAACTGGACTGTGATCGGTCCTGATACGTCACCACCGGCCACGACATGTAGTATGGGGAATTTCTCACCAGGCTCCAACTTAAAACATAAAATAGTCTTATTCAGTATCCAATATAGTGTTAACCGTGTCGATTATAGTATTAAGCACAATTGATACGTAAACTCACTCCTTTAATGATATTGCGCTAATGGTATTCTCTATATATTGTTTTCTACAACGATTCATCGTTGAGCTTATAAGTAAAAAATAAATTATCAACTAAGATTTTGGTCCGCCGAGTCATCATTGAGGCTAAATGTATGAATTTATTATCCTCTAGTATTTCAGCGCTCTAAAATATATAGGTCAACAGAATGTGATTCCTATAGTTGAGATAATTTGAAAAATAAAAATCAAACATGTTAAAGTTTTTTTCCAGTTCTTGCTAACAAGAAACAGCGACACGTATCGTAAATCTCGCTCGTTTAAAACAAGTATATGCCCTATGGTTTTGTCATAGTTGAGATGAATTACACGTAATCTAATATCATTGTTTAGCCAGGATTAAGACGTTGAAGAATACACCCTTTCTAACCTTTTACCTCAGTGCGTTTATAGCAACTAATATCGTGACCATGATACACCAAAATATACATTACCAATATCGTGATGTCTGTATCTATCGTGACACTGTCCTTAGGAAACATGAATACTATTTTATTGCACAGTCCAGGAAGGTAGAAGACATCACCCTGTTTAGTAAGGACGTATTCTATGGCATTGTCCTGCTGTATGACAGGTGGAATACCAGGCCAAAGGTCAGAGGTTACAGCCATAACGTACTGTGGGCAACATGAGGCGGTAGCGGACAAATATACCTGTGAAAATAATATTAGAAGTCCAACAGTTTAACTGCAATAAAAATATAATACAAAATGTATCGAATATCATTGGAAGTTGGTACAGCTCAAAATAAGATATGCATATAAATGGAAAAAAAATACTCAAGAAAATGAAAAGTGTCAAGGTGTCATTGACGATAATTGTTATTAACATTAAAACAATAAGGTTTTACATTGATACATATATACGGCCCTATTGTTTTATCATAAACGTACATTTGCGCTATTTGTAAAAGCAGTTGATAATTAATATTAAGACTAATGCAATTGTATTGTGTCAGTAATCAGTAAAATAAATGGATACTGTTTTCGTATGTCGATCTCAGTTACCTCCCCTTCGTTTTTAATGCCATGATTGGCTGTATATTGGCACCAGTCACCAAGGTTACCGCTGTACATGATGAGGAACGTAGGTCGACACGACAACAGGCGGGCAGGTACTTTGATCATCACAAAACACTTCAAAATAAATCATAACGCCTTATAGATCCGATTGATTTTTGAGCCTTGAATTGTTGATAATGTAACAATGCTATGGATTTGATTTAAGTGTTGCCAAGAAGAATAATAGTTTTTGTCATTATCTTTTATTGTTCTATTTATGACAAAAGACGATTCGAGGATACATTCTTGGGTGTTTCTTTGTTGTTATATGTACTTCAGGCTCTA
Source organism: Pecten maximus (assembly GCF_902652985.1). Classification (NCBI taxonomy): domain Eukaryota; kingdom Metazoa; phylum Mollusca; class Bivalvia; order Pectinida; family Pectinidae; genus Pecten; species Pecten maximus. The sequence continues at coordinate 91,236 of NW_022982739.1, read as the reverse complement.
AGACTTAGAGGCTAATATTCTTCCTTATTAAAATGTAAAACATAATATATATTTGTTAAATTATTTATCTGTACACTTTTGGTGTTATATAATTTGATAATTTTATATGTCAGAACGTTTGCTGACAGCTGAATCATTATCAGGAAGACGGATACTATATCAACCATTAAGGTTTTTAGTATTTGTACGACGTCAGTGTCCACCTACCGGCGAGTGTCTGCCATCCGTGACGCCATTGTTCTTTGTGTTTGTACGTCCACGACCTCTGTTAGACAGGTTGATTTTAAACAGCATGCTGAGTGGCTCGGTGGCGTTACCGTACGGTACAAGTCCCTGTCGGCCAGCTTCAGATGACGTATAACAGTCAACGTGTATTCTACAGTTTAACGTGTCACAAAGGAACTCAATGATCAACGTGTCATCTTCCCTTGCCCAGTCAGTAGAATATCTGAAAATAATGATATTGAAAAATGTGTGGTTTAGCTGACCTCGGTTTTTTTATTTGGTGAAATATGATCACTCTACAAGACCAACTCGTTTTATTATCATTGTACTGTTTAAATCGAGTCTCGAGGAAAACAAATGGTTTCGTTAGCACTTCGTTCTGTCGATTCGGAGATAAAATTATAGTTTCTGTATATATTTCAGTAATTTGGGATGTCTCAGTTGATGTTTGTGATCAAATCCTCACCAAAGCACACATCACCTAGGATAATTCAATGCTTCTTGATTGATAAACTAAAGAAACAATATGTGTTAAAATGTGTGTAACCAATTCATCTGAGGAGGACACATCACACATGAATATTTATTGTTTCTTTGGTCAATTGGTGCTAAATAGTTTTATTCTTGAAATGCCGATGTTGACACTGTGATGAGGAAACATTAAATTGGAGGATGAAGTAATGATATATGTTAGTGTACATATAACAAGTACCTGTACTGTGTTCCGTTAGGTGTCGCCCTGCGTCTACATATGCGTTTCAACTGTAGCAAAACTCTATGTAGGGCTGTTCTTTCTAAATCGGTGTCTTCTCCAAACCGTCGCATAACATTCGTTAGGAATCTGCAGAAGCTTAATTCTCCCTTAATGAATAATAAAATGAAACATACATACATGCTTTATAATGCAACTACCATTAAAAAAACAAAGTAAAACTCTAAACAGCACTTATGACTGCAGTGGCACGCAATGCGGTACAAACAGAAACTACATAAAAAAAAAAGCCTATGGGTGTTTACTTTTTCTAGAAATCACATGTCCCGATATAATTGTTTATATTGTTTACCTGAACATTATCACGTGAGCACAATGAGTTGTCAAGTACTAGATGCGGATATTATTCAATAATGAATAAGGCTTAGGTAACAGCATGTCTGAATCAAATATTCTTCAAATACAAATGTTCAAGTTGTGACAAGAAGCCTTCTGGTTTTAAAGTACTAGAGTTTGGCATATATGGATTTAATCAAGAATGGTGTATTTCAGCCAAATCATAAGCCTGGAAATGACATGTTTTATGATAGTGTTATAATTCATATAGACGCAGGATGTAAAATTTAGACCTAATCGGAAAATGAAAAAAAAATCGAATATTTTAATGTGATGCAGGGGGAAAGCAAATACATAGTGATAATGTCTACATACACAAACCTACAGTTCTCTATAGTTTTTACTATTGTCTAACGCTCTTTAGTACATCATATATATGAACGACGTGGTTTACTTTATGAAGGAAAACATACCAGAATTAGTCTCTGTATGATTTCTTACCAATCAGAGGAGACAGAAGAGTTCATTTTGTAAAAAAAACATTTATGTCTGACAAAGAACAAATCCTCAATTTTTATTTTTTCAAATTGACAACATTTATCTTTTCAAACATAAGGTATCTACTGTGGTGCGTTATTGTTTATCTGTTTTGAAGCAAAATTGATAAAAACAATATATCACTTCTAAAGATTGAGTAAAAAAAAATGACATGCACAATTTGATTAAACAAAAATACAAATAACAGATTTTTTTTTCTACTTACAGCTTTTTTTTTTTTAATTATTCATTATCAATATATAAGATAAGGTTATTCAATACTTGGAGCTAAGGTTTTGCTGTATTTTATATAACCTTGTTATTGATATGATACAATTCCAGATGTATAAATCACAATATCTTTTCAATCATGTTATGATAGTCAGGCAAACAATAGGATAGGCTAAATATTGATATTATGCTTTATATATGGGTAAGAAAAAAATCCTATTAAGCTGAGAGGTTTGAATCATTAAAATGTTATCAAATGACAACATCGAGGAATTAATTCATTACAGCCACGAAAAAAAGAAATAATTATGAACATACCGTGACATCTACCAGTCATAAACTATTAAACGGTTGCTTTATTCATAAAATGTGTTACCTTTTGTAGATTGATTCCACATGAATGATCTGAAAAGAGAATAACAAGTATTTTCAATTTTTCTTCAAGGTCATAACATATCAAATATTTTAAACTATATGAAAGAGGTATTTCTATCTAATTAGAAACGTGCATCAAGAGTCGTATTTCATTGGGTTTTGTTATATGCTATTCACACGAAAACGTTCATTAACAACTAAATAAATAAGATAAGCAATATATATATATATTTATAGTTAAATGACATTTTGATAGTAGAACTTTTATTTTCAATAGTTGAATATGTGCAAATACCAACATACCTTTCTTTCCTCGTTTGTTTGGTCTTGTAGCTCCACATATGGTGAACAGGTTTGCAAGTCTATTCCAAAAGTGACCACTTAAATGCCAGTCGAACGTTGTCAACCCGTCTTTGATAAGCTGTTTAATATGTGTTAATTTATAGTCCAGTGAACTCACGAAAAGGTTGACAAAGCAAACGGTGGCGACCAACGCATATACCGCAAATGTAATTAATATACCTATAACTACCACCTGGATGTCATTACGGAATTTTATCATTCCGATTGTCATTCGAAACAGAGTCTGGATCGCGATTGGTATGCTTCTGAAGGCGCTTTCTGTGTGGCCATACATCAGGTTGATCAGACACGCGAATCCCACAATCAGGACTGAAAGAGCTATTGTAAACTGAAAAAGTTCAGACCGAAAAGTCAAAATTGTTCTGTACATCAGGAAGATGTGATAGTTGAATGACAAATGTTTGAGTAGATCGAGGATAGCGACAAATGTGGTCATGCCCAGTGATATAGAGTAATATTCATCCCATTGAAAGACCCGTCCAAAGGACGTGTAAAATCCTGTCAAAAACAAAGACGAAAATATGTGTAAAATAATTTCAGTACACATTTGATATGTTTTAAAGTTCTTGAAATTCAAGAGTAACATAAATACTATAATTGAAGGGAAAATCAAAATATTGAGATATATATATATGCGAATAAAACGTCACTAAGCAATATCTAAATAATGTATATGTATCTGTTAATTAGAGAGTAGTCACTTATGTTATCGAAGTAAATGACTTAACGATACAAAGCTCCAAATGTCTGTACACTGCTAGCCAAAAAAATAGAATCCAGAAAAAAAACTCTATCTAAATGACCTTTGACCTTTGCCTACGATACCTACAAGTGTATATGCCGTAAAGAGCACCGCAAGTGAGCAACGCTATGATACAAAGGCTGAGAATGTTGCAATTATTATTTTAATTTTTCATTTTTTGTTTTTGTTTTTTTTGTTGATTTATTTAAATTTTTTTTAAGTAAAACTCATGCTTTTTTAACCTCCACTTTTGCCGGGCAATATCGTTTCTAGTACAATAATCATTAGATGGCATGAATTTGTGTTATCTTCACCTTATACCCACAACTAATAAACAAGTAAGCTTACTGACAGATATCAAACTTGTCTTTTAACTTTAACTTCGAATTGCCTTGACCTTTGTCCACGTGTCATTTTCCTTTGATAAGTTGCCTCCTTGTTTAATTATGAACAGATCTAATTAATCGTATCACAGGTATGAAACTTGACACTTGATTAGTTGATTTTTCATTTTATTCTGACTACCTTTGCTTCATGATGTTGATAATGTGATTTATTACATTTAATGATTACAGAATTTGACCTTGAACATTGACCCAGTGACCATGACCTTTGATCAGTTCACTCATTGTATAATTCCGTCTTTATTATCGTAAAAGTTTTCATCAGTGAAAATATACAAAATGTGACCTTTACTCTAGATCAAGTGTCCTTGACCTCCTTGTCATTGATCTTAAACCTTACTCATTGTTTAATTTTGTAAACTTATGAATATAATTACCCGTATCAATTCTAAGTGTGTTGAGAACGGCAATCGTGCTGGTCAATCTCATGACGAGACACACAATGGCGGTGACGGAAACTCCAAGATGGAACATGTCAATGACTTGGCTTGTTGTTATAAGGGAATGGCATCTAGTTTTCATAGCATTTATAACCACAAACAGGAACCGCACAAAAATGGTGATTACAAACAATACCTGTAGGAACAGAATGATATAATCAAAGGTGTTTGTATATTGGTAGAGATTGGACGATACAACCGTTGTTTTCGTGAATATTCCGCCTGTACCTGGAAATTCAAACATGATTTGGACTTGGGTAAACAACATGTTGTTTCTGTTTACGAGACATGCTTCTATGAAAAGGACGCGGGTTCTTTCATCAAGCCATGTACCATTTTTTAAACTATTAACGAGATATGTTGTCTTTGCAGGCGTAATATCCAAATCAATGAGATATCCACCGCTACCATAGGTTCCGAAATGTCCTGTGTACGTGGTCGTCTCCTTGTCGCTATTCTCGTGATATTGATATGATATGGTGACGTCATTCCAAGAAACATTTTCTTTCACAGGGACCCAACCTGCAATAAAATGTTTGTAAAATAGAAATGGTATGAAAAACGATTGTGAATATCGAAATTTTACATAATTTTGATAGGGGTTCCCCAAGTAGGGAGCATTTGAACTTGCAGTATTTGCTTAAATAAAGTTATCAGTGTGATTGTGTATACCGATTGTTGACTGGTAACTGTGAAGATTCTCTCAGATTTGATAAAATAAAACATAGTGTTACTCATTTGAAACGAGTTAGACCAAGATGACAAAAACAACATTGCATGGTCTTTAATAATTCGAGTACGCATGCATAGATAACTATTTTGTAAACAACACCTAGGCCTCGCGGGCCCATGCTAGATGTGATCAGAGGGATTCAGGCCAATATATTTAATTATCAATTGAAATTACGTATAGAATCACAACATCCCTGGCCGAGAGGTAAAACGCGACTTCAGTTCAACGACGACACCAATGCCGATCGTAGATGTAGTTGCAACAGTACTAGTACTAACGGTTGGCCTGCTTCTGACAGTACACCATTATGTCGGGGCTAGCGACAGTTTCTCCTGCGATCTCAACTCGATTGGCCGAACAACAAACAAGATGTGATATTGCTCTTGATATTTTATATCCTTATTTCTCTCGTTATTTTTTTAAGCGGACATGCGCGAATACAAAAAACTATTAGCTGAATTTGTGTTTCATTTCCTGTGAACATTTGAATTATCCGCTGCCTTCAAGCATAGAAAATCCCCAACCTTGCATCAGGAGTAGGATGTGGATCACTGACTTTGTCAATACATTCAATACAATCGACACTCGTTCAGGTATTGAAGTACTTTTTGCATCCAAGGATAGGGTTCACCGGCAGTAAAACTCTCGGAGATCTTATAACAGTGTATGTGTCCCATACCGTAAGTGTAGTCCTTTGTATCTTCTGTCTCCGTATCATAATCAGGGGTACACCTGATACCGTGGATCTGCATGAATGATGGAGTTGTACAAACGCCTAAAACTCAGGAAGGGTAATGGCAAAAATTTAGAACGATAACCATATGGGCCATAACGGTCAAATAAGTCAAGCATATGACCACGTGTTCATGTATGTACAATGCAATTCCTACCAGACTTGTGAGAGTGCATGAGAGGAGTCTTATTCGATGGTTACATGAGTCAAATATCTGACCGCTTATCTGGTATATACACTGTAATTCCGACAAGCCCTGTGCGTGTGTGTTGGAAGGGTCTCACTTGACGGTGGCATGAGTGTGAGAATAAATTGTGCACTCCTTTTTCTAATGACAAGACCTTTCCAACAATGAAAAATGTATTTTGCCGTTACATTTGAAAATAGAGAAGATGAATGTTGAAATTAAAAACATTTTGACATCTTTATCCTGTCATTAGTTAAATAAACCATTTTTCTTGGCAATCATAGAACAAAATATTTATAAGTAAACTAATGCATTAATCTTCGCACCCAGTAGTCTGTGTGCAAGAATTATCTGACATCTGACAAATACAATTAATTTTCTTTCATCAGATTATTATTTTCGATTGAACTGACCTGAAACTCGAATTTGGCGTAGACGAAGAGGTCCCATTTTCAAATTGTTTTCATCAAATCGCAGCTCATCGAATGATTTTAATGCACCACTGTAATACCCCGATGGATAAAATCGCTGAAGCACTACAGTGTGAATGTACTCCCAGACTCCCTCCATCGTTTTTATCTGATTCAGAAAGTATTTGTAAATTATTAAGGCAGGTTTAAACACTCACCGTCACCATCATGTGCCTTAAAACAGTGTTATACATGTTTTTATTTTTTTAATTTCATTATAGTTAACATTAACATTATGTTATGGTCATCAATCATTATCTTGTCCATTAATATATATCAAAAACCTATCAATGATTACCTCTTTTGTAGGTTTCAAAATGTTTTTCAATTGCATGTTTTGTCTGCATACATCGGAAACTTTCTGCTGTGAACCAATCATTAAAAGCATGCAAATATAGGTCAGCGCAAAGACGAATTTCCTCAGTAATCTGTTCAGTTTTCTGTCCATGCGTAGCGTATACCGACGATGCATTTGGTCCGTGGTTTCTGGTTTATCACAAGGACAATCAACATTTTGTCTGGTACCAGTTCCTAGAAAGTGTATTTACAATTATATCGCTTTCATAATGTTGATAGATGTTTCATTAAGACTAGATACAAAAACATGATCAAAGGATGCAGCAATACATTGGACATGGTTGGGCAAGTCTACTCCAGAATATAAAAATATGTATCCAATCCTGTCCTGTATATCAGAGGTCATCAGGTAATACGATAAATAGTAATTAGTAAAAAATACACAGTAAATAAGCGTTTGCTTTAAATAAAATAGAATTACTTAGAACGTTAAAACAATAATAAATTATAAAGAACATGGTCGTTTAGTTATATCATTTAATATTTGTTATCAGCATGTTTTCTTTTTATTATTTTTTTTAAATCAATCAAAAGTAGGAACGTTAGAAATATATATATATATAAGCGGTATAGGCTGCGGATATTTCTGGCTACGCGATTGGGTGCCGTAGATCATCGTGAGTTCGAGGCCCGGTCAGGGCACGAGTCAAAAAGATGTCTTCCTTCGTCATTTGTGTTTCTAAGCTATATCTATTTATTAGCACAATGTATCATATACACTATGTGTTGGTTATCCGAAGATTTGAATTTCCTGTCGCAGTTGTACCGAGAGAAATATATATATATATATATATACATGTATATAAAACCAAAGAACAAAATAAAATTTTGTCTTGCTCCTTGATATTCACAAAAGAAAGCGAGAGTTACTTTTAATTAATCACTTTACTGTTCGTTCGATATGGTTACTAGATAATGAAAATTATTAGTTACATGTAAAAATGCCATTGTGTTATCATCGAATACGTAAATTACGTCTCCAGATTGTGTCTATAGAAAGACAACATACTGCCCGAATCGAAATCCGCCTGTCTAGAAATTAATTTGGTATTTTCTCCTTACATGATAAATACGAGTTACGTGATAAGCAGAATCTTACACGAGAGGCTACGTCATATAAATTTCAATAATTTGATATGCATCATGTATTTATCAAATTATTGACATTGCTTCATCAGTTACATATGAAACCGTTATAAGTGAAAGATCTTCTCTCACTGACGCAGTTTCAATGTCGGGGGAAATAGAGAATACATATTTTTGTTTGGTGAACTGTTTCAAGTTTCGAGCCGTAACTTGGTCGGAGTAACTGTATACTAACATTGAAAAGTCTAATCATGCTACTTCAGGTCTGACAGATTTAAGGAATAACGGTTAGCTTTGTCAGGATAACAGGCCTATAGAATATACCACATACCTTGATTGTAGATGTCTTGTTTCGTTTGGTAGACGGATATTGGTGGTAGGTGAAAGTCATGTTTGCTAGTTTTCTCCGAACACAGACAAACAAGAAAGACAGCGAGTAAGATGGCCTGAAATGATAACCAGCTTGTTAAAATCTTCAATATTTAATATTGTGTATTAAACAAGACATTCTGATTATCCGTGTTACTTCCGTTCCTTCCACTGATGGTCGAAAGGGTTGGAATGATAAGCAACTATATTGTATTGGAATTTACTGTCGATTAAACATTTCATTAATTTAAGTGAATTTACAATAGCAACACAAGATGAAAAGAATGTAGATGACATAGTTCCCATATTCTTTTTTTCTGATATGCGAAATTAAAAAGAGAGCAATTCAGCCGCTGGTGGTCCTTGTCACATTCAGATAAAAACTATTATCTATTTATCGATGAAATAATGATATCTACATGTTGCGATTTGTGTGATTTTTTTTTATTCAACCCTTGTGTCAACCTACCTTTGTAGGTTCAATTAAAACTACACTTTCTGCTGTGCCGAGGAAAAAAGCTGACATCCATTTAATGGTAAGAGACGACCCCCATTCCAACGAATATAAAAGCGTGAAAAAAGAACCTGAGATGATGCAGATCAGTAGCCCTAGGTATCCGATGAATATTGACCACCAAGGTAGAGTTCCGGTGGGAAGAAATGTATCGCCGTCATGTAAGACACTTAATGGGTTTTCACCACGTATTTTTCTTTTGCTGAAAATGTAGGTCATAAACAAAGATGGAGCCACTGTTATGACACTTGACATCAACCCAGTGTATATTTCCTTATATCCTATTTCGAAATGCGTCGTCTTTACAAGAGGGAGAGTGTCATCTGGTGTATCATAAAACATAGCTGACGCAACCATTGATAGGAACAATACCGATGTTAAGCTCCACGATCTCTGGACTCTTGTGAACCTGCTGTAACTTGGACGGAACAGCAACGAAAACCACAGATGGTCGTTAAAGATGTTTCGGGAACTGACTTCAGAAATGCTGCTGACGTTATCTTTAGGTCGCCCAACTTGCAATGTACACCAAGTATGACCTGTTCCCTTTTCGGGTGATAGCCATTGGTTGCAAGCCAGCTTAGTCCTAAATATAGCAAAACGACATATATATGATTGTTATTATTGTACTTCGTGTTTATAAAAGTACCTTGTAATAGCCGAATCGTATCAAGTAGGCGCAACATTAGCCCTAGCTTCCTCTGGCCCTGACACCATGTCTACTATATGAAAACATGGAACTATCCGACACTGTTTGGTGTCGCTACGAATTTGGTTCAAACACAATACAATCGGGTGTGACATAACACCTACCTTACATATATGGATAAATGATATATGTATTTACCCCAGAACAACCATTTGATCCCATCTAAGTGTTTTATTCCGTCCGTATAGACCTCACATTACGCTTGCTTTAAGATGATTGCATGTCGGCCATGTTGTGTTCCGATCGTTCCGCAAAGGCAATATGCACAACTAGGTACCAAGGGGAATTTAAAAATGTGAAATTTGAGAAAGGACCCTTTGGAAACTACTGAGGAATAGTGATAACAAAATGCAATTATCAAAATCCAAGATGGTCGCATGCCGATCATGTTGTTTTTCGTTTGGTACCAAAATAAAATATGCCAAACAGCAAACCAATGGAGACTACTATATAAAATTCGGGAAAGATACCATTAACGCTTTCTGAGAAATAGTAATAAACTTCAGTTATCGAAATCTAAGATGCCTGCCTGAAGGCCTAGTTGTTGTCCAGTCGGTCCTAAAATGCAATGTACACAAAAAGGGAAATCATATCATATGAAATTTGAAAAAAAAAATCCAATCAACAATTTCTGAGAAACACCGATAACAAACTTCAATTGTCAAAAGACAAGATGGATTCCTGTCGATCATGTTGTTTTCCGATTGGTCCCAAGCTACATTAGGCTTAGGACCAAGGGAACCTACATATGAATTTTTTGAGAAGGATCCCTCCAGTACTGTCTGAGAGATAGCGATAACAAGAATAGTTAACGGAGGGACAAACGGAGCACGGGCCACGGATGCAGTGCAATTTAAATAGTTCACCAGCTAATGATGGTGGGGAAAAAATATATGAATACAAAAAACGTTATGTACTTACCCACTTCTTGTCTTCCCGTCTATAATGACAACTTTAGCCAAATACCAGGATTTTAATTCACCACATTGGTCCTGCCAGATATTGACGGTTTTGATATTTCCAATAAAGTCATCAGTCGTTAAACAGAAATGGGACGAGGTCCCGTTGCTGAAGTTCTGCAAAGATACAGAAGATGCAAGAGAAATGGTAGGATGACAAGTTTCGGAGGTTTCGGACAGCTTCGTGACACAACAACACATAAGACGTCAAAAAGAAATGGGACTCATTTGCATTGCTGGAATTCTGGAAAGATACATACAGTGTATAATGTTTCAAAATAATGCTCTATTTCTAAACAGTAAAGTCCATTGTCATGTTGCAGAAATACACTAAGCATCATTGTAAATGGTGTTGTGTTATTATTATTTTATTTTTTTATATTTTTTTTTAAATAAAATAATATTATATGTCAGTAAGGAGACTGTGTCATCGCAGAGCGCGCACATTGTACCCTGGATTGTCATATTAATCATAAAAAATCAAAATCGATTACATAGCTTGAACTAGTACCATGTATAACAGCTATCATAAATACCTTTCTGCTGTTTCCTGTCAACAGTCGTGCTCCGGTCTCGCCTCTGGTCCCGATAATATTGATGTACACCGATGATTCCATTTTTCTTCTAGACCTTACTCCAGTTGATACGCAGATGTAATAATGGAAGGCAGAACTGGCTTTGTTGTCTCTCAGATGTTGGTATGACCACTGTCAATATCCAGTATACATTTGTTAACGGAATAAATCGGTAGATTTCTTTTCCGGCTGTAAGCGTTGTGATATATTTACAAATGAAAACAATTATGCAATGTTATTGTGAAAAGCATACATACAATGGTACATGTACATTGCTTACGTACAAGAGCAGAGTCGATATCATCCAGTCTTCGTAGTATTGGAGTGGTGAGGATCAGGATGATAAGAACTGCTATCACTGTACCCAAGACATATGGTGTGTCACTAAGCTTCTCAGAGAAATTCAAAAAGACCGACTGGAAGTCTATCATATCAGGAGGTATCATTTTAACTCCTGCTGTAAATGTCCCGAAGAAGTAAGACTTGAGAGTAATCTCGGATGTTCTTCCCCCAATCAACTACAATAAACCAACAATGCCTTAATTATAACATTATGTATCATATAAACATCTTATTCTCAGTTAACGTATACTTCGATGTAAGAGTCACATGGAGAACGTTTGCTGTTGTTGGTATGAGACCAGTAAAGAATGATTGTAATTTGTTTACTCTCTTCCTACGGGTAGCTTTTCACATCTACATGATTGCCTTATTCAGCTTATACTATGTTAAGCGGAGTGACCTGAGACATATCCGTAGGTCGTATTATTTAAAGATTCATCAAATTTGATTAATGGCTGTTTCCCTTAAAGTTTCAGAAAAAATCCAACTTTGGCAGTATATCCTTTAAAAGCACAGAGGGATAAAAAAAACTTGATTCTGAAATAGTGGAATGATATTTCTCTTTTGATAACGCGAGAAATGTAGTCCATTTTGTTTGAAATATACAGATCATAAATCATACATAATTTAACATTTAGGCTACATATGTTGAAAGAACAAGTACGCATCATGTCATCACGTGAATAATCACACATTGATGTTTGAAAAAATAACTTGATCAGGCTAAAACTCAAAGACAATTATGATGGTGATACCTGAACGTTTCTTGCAGGTTTCCAATCTCGGGAAGTTCTGTCTACGACTTGTGGTGCAATTTTGTTAACCTGTACTTTCGGAGTGTTTCCGTGTTTGGTAAATTTGTCCGCTACAACAAAACAAGCAAATGATAGCATCTGTTTTTTACATGAAAATGACATTAAATGAGCGACGGTGCAGAGTGATATTTTGTTTTCATAAGTGATTACTATTAATGTGAAATGTGTCAATGTACATATCTAGAAATGAAAAAAAAGCATTGCGCTAAAGAATGATTACGCTAAATACAACTCTTATACATGTTTTATTATTTATTTAAGGATTAACTGTAATATTTTTTCTACGTTATTGAGCAATAACACAAAAAAACTGGGATGTACTCTGAATAAACCGCGAAGCGGTTTATGAAAAGAGTACAGCCCAGTTTTTTGTGTTATTGCTCAATAACGTAAAAAAAAAATATATTACAGTTAACCCTTATAATTTAATTAACAACGATAAGAAACATTTTCATTAAGTTTAACATGTTTTTTTTTGCTCCAGATATTTAAAAACACATCGATAAATACAAAATCCCGTGAACAACGATTACTCCGCTGACGATATTATGTACTTCCGGTATAACTGAAAGTAGTTCCTTTTATTTGTTTTATGTTATGAGATGATAACATAATTTTTTGAGCCAATGAAAATGCTTGTTACACGCAAAATTAAATTATTGTATGATTTCAATAGTATCTTATATCAGGATGCCAATTCATCATTTCTCTAATTTGTCAAAATTTTATGATGTGCTCCAATTTGAAAAGACAGACTAACTAAATTTACAGTAGTGAGTTCATATTAAATGTTGTTATTGATTTGACTAGTGTTTGATATATTTCTATAAAAATTACGCTAAGGGTTTGGTGTAACAAAGTTATAAATTCATCTATAACCTACCTTGACATTTCGCTATGATAATTACTGGTGTTCGATAAATGGGCAGCTGTATAACCCCTCCTATAAGTGAATACATCAAGTTGTAAGGTCGGGATTTCGTTACCGACATCCGCTCATTCGTATGTATATAGAAATCAAAGTTTTCATGAGACGGTAATGTGGTTCCGTATTTTCCATAGGTACGACATGATCCCATCATAGAAATGTTAACATACAACATAGCTGGAGAATTGTTGAAAAACCCTCCAGGGAAGGCTGCCATGTACTGGGTACCGTTTGGTAGCATGTCTATCGCGTTGTCACTAGTGATGAATTCAGATGGCGAAGGAAATCCCATCAGGAAGGCTACGTCAGAGACCTCTTCTCCGTCGGCATCGAAAGCAAAAGTTGTCATGGCGGGAACACTCACATGATCCGGTGGCTGGGAGTAGTCGAATGGGGTTTCTTTGTATGATATCACCTGAAACATAACTTTATCAATTGATTATATTTATTTTGGTATATCAATGCTATAAAGAAACCACGACAAATCATATCTGAAAATATTGGTATTGCAAATATATTTCAAACTTAAATACACGTACTTTCAGTTAGCGAACAAAATGTGCCTCTCCAGGTACTTACAATAAACATCCGTCTCGGATCGGCTATGATCCGTCTTGAGGTGTATATGTGTTGTACCACTACCCTACCATAAGACGTTGAGTGCTCTCCTTGAAGCTCACTCCATTTTCCTACATCTATTGACACAGATGTCCCAGCATGGTCAAACGTTTTGCTGATGTTCTCTTGCAATAGGTATAGTTTTGAATGTATGAGAAGGGAATCCTGAAGCTCTAGGAGATCGAACTATCGAAACAGAAAACGTGCCGATGTATAACGCTGTTTTCATTCCGCAGTTATATAAGCGGCTATCAAAACGACCTTTTCTCATAGGTTTTATATAGAAGCAGGCGTCATGTCTAAGAGGTTGCCATGAGTTTTGACAGAATACTAGATAACACCATGACAATCTACTTGCTATTCCTTTATATTGAACTCCGCTGAAATTTGCTGTTTTTGAAACAATTTTTGTTTTAAATTAACTGATGGTGGATTTGTTTTACGAAAAAAAAAGTTAACAACATGACGTCATATTTAAACAAATAACTTGTCCTGTTACAAGCATTTGACATGCAGAATATGTTTTAACGTCACAACATTTGTAACAAAGCTTTTGATTGGTGCTACAGGGACGTAATAGTTTTAAAGAGAAAATAATATATCACTAGTAACTGATTTCCACAGGTATCTGGTACAGCAGATTAAGTAATAAGGTTAAACTTGAATTTATTTTTAAAGCAGGAGTGCGCTCTTCTTTCTATTTAGGATAAAATCCGTTTTGTGATATGGCTCCAAAGTGTTAAGTTACTAACCGTTGATTAAAAATAATAACCTAACTGTGCTTTATATATAGAGTCATATGTCTAAATAGATATTGCTTTTCCGAATTTCAAACTCTCCTATAATTATGAACTATTGAATATTCTTTGAAATAAGTATGAAAAGCAAAATCAATTACTTTATATGCAATTCTTCTGTCCTACCTGCTGGTCAAGAAGCATTATTATCTGTCCGTATTTGGTTGTATGTCTATAATAAATTCACTATAACCGAATATGATCTGCCCTCGTAAATACATGCTGATGACATAATCCCATAGTATCTTATGAGTGTTATTATTTCGAATTAGCTGATATGTAGCTTACTCTTTGGCCGGTGAATCGACATCCTGTAGCATTGACTTCAAATCCGTACGCTAGGTTCAAGATGCGGAGAAACACTGTACAAATGGAATGGTATTTCTTTCACTCCAGTTTGTTTATTAGTTCAAATGTTACACAAAACACGAGCTGGAGCCTTTTTTTTTTTTTTTTTTTTTAATAATAACCAAAATCCATTTTGAGGATGCATTTACCTGTTTAGTGTCAACGTGTCTTCTTTTCACAACACCAATTGTGGTTTAAGGATATTAACTAGATTAATATGCCGCTATTTAATATACAAAACTGACAATGTAGGAAATTGATTGACATGTAAAAAAGTATTTACAATAACAAATAATAAGCAATCTTATTCGTTTTCAGTCAATAAATTGAAAGAAATCTATGTATATTTTCATAAATATTGATGACAAAAACAACTTTGAACTACTTCTTATACGTTATCTTTTCCGAGACCTCGTAAAGCGGCCTTTTATTGTTAGCCAGTCGAATTGCATTGAACCACGTGATTCCAAAATTCCGGGTCAATGATCACGATGTCAACCAATAAGAATGCATTAAGAGTTTATTCCGCGTGTGGCATAATAATATGCAAAAAATATGCGAGAAAAAAACGTACCACATATTCCGAAATGTTAAGCAAACTATATAGACTCTATAGAAAACTGATACTATACTACCATATACGCCAAAACTAGCCTCAATATAACCAAAATGAGTACATACAATACATCATAATAATGTACTAAAGCTGCATAATAATGGTACCACTTATTGTGTAAATTATAGCTATAAAGGTGTTGCCTCCCCTTGCAAAACATTGCGTTAAATATTTCAATGTACATTGTATTAAACATTCACTGTTGTTTCCACCATTTTATAGGGAAAAAGTGTGTTATCATGCTCACAGCATATAGTGTCTATATGTAACTACAACTAGTATCAGCAATACCCCTATACTTACCATCAGCGGTTGTGTTCATATTAAGATCGCCACTAGGCAATGTCGCCATTCTTTGTGTGATTTTATCTTCAAATTGCTTTATTCCTCTCTGTAGTCAAGATATTGCAAAAAAGATTGTTATAAGCCATGCTAATAGACAACAATGTTATACTTTCTTTGTCACCGCTGTTTGTGATGTGCTTGACGTATACTACCGACACAAAAAGAAACATGTCGTTGTCTGGAGCTTGGGACGGTCGAACCTTCCATAAGCCGTAATATGTGCATGTCGATCAAACATAATTATTTTCCTTCTGTGCCATATTTAAGTTATGTTTTACTCGAATTCCAACTTTTGTAATGACGTGTCTTCCTTAATTTATTTCTAAAAGCAAAATTAGACTCATAATGATAGCATCTATATTTTAAAGGTTGAAATATTACTAGCCCGCTATATTATCAATTTGGAAACAAATGCCAAACAAAAATACAAAAGGAATATTATTATCTAAGTTTTATTTTTTTTAAACATCACTGTGTCCCTGGAAAAGGTGCTGTCAAACTGTAGTAAACAATCGTCCAGGTCGTTTTTTTTTTGTTTTTTTGTTATTGTATTTTTTTTGTAAATCAAAAGCGCTATTATAAGATATGGATCAATGCATAAGCTAGTATCATATTTAATTCCATACGCCTTAAAATACCACACATTTGGCTAGAGAACTATTGAGTCGTCGTTGTACTTTTGATGTAGGTGATGACATGACAAGCGTCGTCTTGAAAGAAACTTCCACAACCTGTGGCTCTGAGACGCTCAACTAAACGGGATATTTATGTCTCATCTTCACCATATAACTACGTGATCATAACAGAAAAATGAAATCCTGCTGCTAAACTCAAAACACAATTAAATGCTATATAGAAAACCTTGGTAAGTTACATAGATGATTCACAATTACGATGAAGTGGTGTACAATGTGGTGTATTAAATCAACAGTGTTAATTACATGTAAATATCTTATAACAGCTGCCCTTGGGTAATTGTTTCCTATCCGTTTCTCAATGTTAATTTGTTATGAATCCCACAGATCAAGGCAATAAATAATCCAACCAAATTACACTTGTTAATCAGTTTTCAGTATCAGGCAATTGATGATCTGATATTATTCCTATATCTCTCCTTGACAATTGTAAACCAGTTCTGAATAACATTTTGTCTTTCCTGTTATTTATACTATATTGCCAAATCTTTCAAATAATTCCCCAAACCATCTCATTTCTAGAATTCTCTAACACACATCTTGTAAACAACCACTTGTCAATAAAACAAAATATTATGACTTATCTTTCCTCAAGAATATTCCAGATCAATCTATTCTCATACAAGGTTGCAAGAGTTTTATATTTCTGTAACGGTTATCTTCCTTTAACCACTTGTATATGTAACAATATTGATGGGCTACATGACGTTGCGAATGCCCCCAAATTATCAGAATAATGTCCCTACCACTAAAGACTTCACCCAATTGTGACATTTCGCTGCACAATCGCTGTATAACTTATCTGTACTGTTCTAATGTTCGATTTGTAATGATTTACAAGAGATGTGGTGCAAGATTATCCCGGTGCAAGCTTTCCTGAAAATCTGCTGAAAGCACGAAGCGTCGAGCAGAGTTATGGTCGACTGAACTTAAACTGAAGGACATTCACATTCCAATGAGGTAGCAAAGTGTTTGAAACTTAAATGAATTCAGACCACGTGTGTTAAAGTGATATTGAAAACCAAACTATCGTTTCTTTCTTCCGCTAGTATATCACTTTCCTATTTCAGTCCCTCCCCGAGGTGAATGTGAGACTGACCTATGGACGATGAGATTTACAATTTTGGCAAAGCGCCCTAAGACCCTGATTTATCATGCAATTCGACCCTCTTTGACTCTATCCTACAAGCCGCTGGGGTTTTGGGACCATATAATATATAAGTTTGGTTGGCATTTGCACCAGAAATGCTTCTGGAAAATTTCAAAATTGATGTGACGTTGAAAGAAAAAGTCGAAATTTTAAAATTGTTGATTAACGACTGACGTCGACGGCAAAAAGAGGACTCAAATGAGTCTCGCTCAGTTGACCTCAATACATGATACCAAAGAAAAAAAACTTCCTTAAAAAAAGTACAGACACACCATTGAATCTGAATACCTTTCTGAAATAACCAGACAAAAAGGTCTTAATTTTGATGAAAAGAAAAACAAAAGAACAAATTTGATAATGAAGAACGCATATTTTGATAAATGTCGTAAACAAAGAAAATGTTTCCCGAGATTAATCGTAAGCTTCGTGATGTATCGCGTTCTATTGCGAAATAATGCGATATATCGCAAAATTAACGTACGCGTTACATGCGAAAAAAATCCATTAATAAGTGAACAAAAATTTCTATGAACCTAATCGCAACCGGTTTTTGTCGTGTAAAACTAGAAAGATAGCTATTAAAAACCACTTTGGAATTCTGCAGTTTTAAAAACGACTGAATTTAAAGCAAGTTTTAATGCCAATTAAAACATTACCAAATACAATTACTTTAAACATCTATCCTATCAAACGTTATTGGTAATCTCAACATTCAATCATTTAGTATAAAATTGTCATGATAATAGACAAATTTGTCCATGTACATTCTTATTCGACATCCCTGTCCATTTTTTATTCCTATAATATCAACTAAAATCTTACCAGATTTGAGCACATTTGGTCAAAATGATCCAGAAGATGTTGATAAAGTTGTTCACAGAGCACTGACAACTGACTCATGTTAGCTGTCCCTATCTGTCCAGAAAGAGTGTGTAATGTAGCTTCCAAAACTAGATAATAAAATGAAAATAAATCATATCTTGTATATCTTGTAATAATCTTATCATTTATCAATTATATCAACAAGAAAGGGATAGCACAGTATAGTTAATGACATTAAACATGTCATCATGACGGCAGTATCATATCGTATCTATAGTTTTAACACTTACCATACACACGTAAACGTCAACACTTACCATAAACAAGTAACGTCAACACTTACCATACACACACGTAACGTCAACACTTACCATACACACGTAACGTCAACACTTACCATACACACGTAACGTCAACACTTACCATACACACGTAACGTCAACACTTACCATACACACATAACGTCAACACTTACCATACACACGTAACGTCAACACTTACCATACATATACGTAACGTCAACACTTACCATACACACGTAACGCCAACACTTACCATACACACGTAACGTCAACACTTACCATACACACGTTACGTCAACACTTACTAAACACATACTACATGTAACGTAAACAATTAGCATAAACACGTAACTTATATACTTACCATACACACACATAACGTCAACACTCACCATACACACACGTAACGTCAACACTTACCATACACACGTAACGTCAACACTTACCATACAAACGTAACGTCAACACTTACCATAAACACGTAACGTATATACTTACCATACACATGTAACGTCAACACTTACCATGCACACGTAACTTATATATTTACCATGCACACACGTGACGTCAGTACTTACCATGCACACGTAACGTATATACTTACCATGCACACAAGTAACGTCAACACTTACCATACACACACGTAACGTCAAAACTTACCATAAACACGTAACGTATATACTTACCATACACACGTAACGTCAACACTTTCCATGCACAAGTAACTTATATATTTACCATGTACACACGTGACGTCAATACTTATCATACACACGTAACGTATATACTTACCATGCACACAAGTAATGTCAACACTTACCATACACACACGTAACGTAAACACTTACCATACACACCAGTAACGTCAACACTTATCATGCACACACGTAACGTAAACATTTACCATACACACCAGTAACGTCAACACTTGTCATGCACACACGTAACGTCGACACTTACCATACACATACTAATGTCAACAGTTACCATAAATACGTAACGTCAACACGTATCATACACACGTAACTTATATATTTACCATGCACACACGTGACGTCAACACCTATCATGCACAAGTAACGTATATACTTACCATGCACACAAGAAACGTCAACACTTACCATACACACACGTAACGTAAACACTTACAATACAAACCCGTAACGTCAACACTACCATACACACACGTAACGTAAACATTTACCATACACACCAGTAACGTCAACACTTACCATACACACACTTAACATCGACATTTACCATACACACCAGTAACGTCAACACTTACCATACACACACGTAACATCGACATTTACCATACACACCAGTAACGTCAACACTTACCATGCACACACGTAACATCGACACTTACCATACACATACTAATGTCAACAGTTACCATAAACACGTAACGTCAAGTTCAGTGTTGTGGCTGTGTACCGAAGTTAAGCAACGTCGAGCGTGGTCAGCTCTTGGATGGGTGACCGATGTGCATGTTACATCACAACTAATGTCAATATTCACTCCGTACATCGTAATATCAACACGTATCGTATACACGTTACGTCAACAACTAAAATACAAACGCATGACACTGACGAAACACATAGTTTCATCAATTCTAATAAACCCACGTAAATTCACCACTTACCATAAACCCACGTAACGGCACCACGTATCAGAGAACCATGCAACTAACACATTTACACGACATCAGCATGACATCAACATATACCAGGTTTCAAAAAAAGAACCAACACACACGTCCTGGCAACACTTCTTATCAACAAACCCAATGACAACAGTTACCATGCAATCATGTTACGTCAGCACTTAAGATAAACATATTACAACCTCACTTACCATACACACACCAGATAAAACTATTATGCGTTGTAAATTTATAGCGTCACCACTCACTGTATACACATTTATTCAGAGAACCTGTATATTTTACACAGGATTGTGGCAATATTAGAAGTTTATGCAAAGGTGTTTTGTATTTTCCTTTTTTGAAGTGATGTTAGATGAGTCAATTATCCTGGAATACCTGTAATCGCCTCGAATCTAATTGAGAATAGACTTGACTGCGCCTGAGCTGTTGACGTCATCTGCCATGAAGTTGTGGTCTGAACAGGGACAGGCTCCGGTGGCTGAGTCGTTTCTATCGTTGGGAGTTCCTGTGGACAGCTTGGATATAAATATTGGATGGAATCGCTATTGTAACCGTCAGTGCCTGTGAGGGGCACAGCTGTCCTTTCTACTAAGGCTGAAAGGGAAAAGAAAATAATACCAATAGCACTAAAATAAATTATATTAACCGAACATTATCAAACAGCTTATGTCTATTTTAGTCTGGACTACGGGTAAGGGGTGATTATCATGCGTTTTGATGAAGGAAATATTTATTAATAGTATGCAATATGCCTTCTAGAAACAGAGGATATTTAAGGACTTTTGGTTCCTATAAATTTTGAGTAGAGGAGTCTCTGTGATGATGCGTTTTGACATAAAACTGAAAACCGAAAATCAAAACAAATATCAATCTCCATAGATGTCCTAGC
Organism: Pecten maximus; assembly: GCF_902652985.1. Lineage (NCBI taxonomy): Eukaryota > Metazoa > Mollusca > Bivalvia > Pectinida > Pectinidae > Pecten > Pecten maximus. The sequence goes on along the minus strand of NW_022982739.1, from coordinate 69,837 downwards.
TTATATAAAAAAGAATCATATATCTTGAGATGTATTTCTGGAACAAGGGATAGCTTTCCAAAAAGCAAAAAGGGCTACCAACAACACCATTTATAAGTAAGCATTTACAGTTTAGTTGATGATATATTTGTTGGAGGAAACTGTCTTAAATCATGCTCATTAGTTTATGAAATAAAATGTAGTCTTGAGTGCGTCCTTTCGTGAACAATGGTCAAGGAGAGAATAATATTGAATTGTTTAATCACGAATAAATATCGAAACAAAATTGCACAGAACTTGTTATATAGCAAATTGTTTTTTTTTTATATATATAATTACCAATAATTTGCTGGCTGTGCTAGCATTTTTTCTACTGGGTTACTTTGTGGCAAGATGTATCAGAGAATTGTTTTAAGTCACACAAATAATTGAATCTAAAAAATGCCCATGCTGTTATGCTCAAAAGTATCTATAGCACAGAACATTAGTTTGAACGGATTATTTATTTAGATGTTCCTTAACCTGTTGGCCAGGTATAATTGTAGAACTTCTATCATACGCATGTAACTATTTTAACAATGTACGACCAGAGCTAAACAGCAAAGCCGCCGTCCATGAAATACCAGAATACTGTCCCAATATCCTGTATGAACGATCGGATCCCTGTATGATTTCATCAGTTACATTTTGCATTTTTCCTTTACAAATGGTGACATCACTGACGGCTAATAACCCATCGCTGTTTAATGTACAAAATAGTACCTACGTAGCTATTTCTTTATATCGATGTGTAAATTTGAAAATATAGCTAATACTTCTGTCTGTCTATCTATCCTATACCAAACCACGGCATCCTTACCTTTCATGAATAGTATTCCAATACTGTACGTTCTGCCAACAGAGAAGAAAAATAAGTCGCATCGTGAGGGAAAATATTTGTAACCTACACATTGTTCAGAAAAAGCACACCACACCTCACAAGCAAAGACGTCGTCGGCAACTGCCTGCACGACTCTTCTATAGGCATCTGACAATGTCTCCACTTGAGTGTGACATGTACGCCAATCTGTGATATAGAGAAAAATACAGATTAGGTCCAAAATCAATATCATTAATAGTAAGGCGACAGTAGGACAGTAAACACCTGTAAGGTGCTGACGGCGGTATGAGGTAAAGGGATATGGTTACTGGTAAATTATTTTATGAGAAATGAGTGAAAATAATATGATTACTGGTACAGGAATTTTATGGCAAGGGACAATATATTGACTAGTAAAGAGACTACATAGCGAGTAACAACATACAATCTGTTTTCATTTTTTTCCAAAAAGGAGTTTTCAGGCAATTTATATCGAAATAAAGACAAATCTGAAGGAATGTATAATGATTTTCTTTTTATAATAATTAGTAATATTTAATCTATTGAACATACAAACTTCCAATGATACATGTATTAAATGATTTCGAAATAAAAAGCTCTTACCGACATCTGCTGCCTGACATAAGAATGGTTTGGACATGGCACAATCAGCATTATGATAAGTTGATTCACTTCCGTCTAACATATAACAAACATCGTCGTTGGTTAAATTAGGAACAGGATTATAATTTGAGTTCAGACTGGCGCAGTCATCTTGCCAAACGGGTTGCCCTCCTTTCGTCTTGTGCAGACCTACCCACATGGGAGAACTGTAATGCACCAGCGTAAAACAATACCTATTACTTTTGTCACGCTTTACTGGCGATCCTTTCTGGTAAATGTGATTACATTAAACCTTGATAATCAATAGACTCATACTGAAACATTATCCTTTTCTGCAATGTAATCATAAATGAAAGGTGGAATCAAATCTAATCTTGAGCTTCTGCCCATAAGAACATATTAAAAGAAAATAATGTTAACACTCATGATATTGTTCATACACTATAAGGGAACTTCAATGCAAGTTTATTGTTGATTGGCGAACAGCGATACTGTTGAAATATATATTAGTGTGTGACTTAAAGTGTACCCTGAAGGAAAAACTATAATCAAATATGTTATTCTGTGTAACCATCAAAGAAGAATGTCGCAAACCGCATCAAAATCGGTTGGCCGAGTGCCGAGATATCGCACATCGAAGTACGCGATTTGCACGGAGTGACTGTTATGGCGGCCAGTAGCATAGAGGACAGTGTGAACAGTATCAGCACAAACATGTCTAAATACGATCTGGACATGAGATTTGAGGTTGTTGAATTTGGCGAATGTTGCCGACAAGAAGTCGAAATCCAACAATATAAGTTTGAGTTTAAACAAAAAAAATAGTGAAATTGAAAATGACCGCTTGGTTAACACAGACTGGTGTAATATTCGGTCAATCACCAATAAATGTATATTAGTAATGTGTTTACCATTTTTACTCATTACCAAAGAAAGGAACACAGCATCAACAGTTTTAACTACAATAATGTGCCATTTCATTCGCAAATAAATATTACAATAAAATACCAACAATACAACAGTTCTGGATACTCTGGTTTGTGAGAAAAGACGAACACACGTACAGTAAATTCATGCGTTATATTCTATACAAAACCCGCTTCTAATCTTTCTCCTGTATGAATACCAGTGTTGAAGTCTACAACAAACTTCTACATATACAGATTTTATCCCTTATTTTACACGCCATGGTCTCAGGACGATTAAATGCTTGAAAAAGATATGATTTATAAACGATCGTTGTCAGAGAAATTATATGAAAGTGATTCGCAACAATTATAATATAATTTATACTTTCTGGACAGGTATAAAGCATAGGTACTTATTAAAACCATAATTTTAGCTCCGTTTTTTATTATAAAACACATACAATTTATTTCATCGTGACTAATCATAATTAATCCTAAAACTTATAAACTCGCAATGATTTTCGTGTATGATTTTTTTCTTTCAAATTTTATGTATTTTTTGCCATTATTGTTGTAATTGTGTCATTATCATAAAGTGATCGAGATCCTTGTGGTTTTGCTTTCTATTCGTGTCGCAAGTCATATCTTCACTTAAAAAGGGACTTTTAAAAGATGTATAAATATGTTCGGAGAATTACGAGTTCTCAAGTTTGAAAGGGTTAGTATACCGCTAAACAATTACCAGGTGTGAAATGACGGTCCACAAGCTCGTCACACCTGTCACTGCACCACAGGTGTCTGTGATTTCTGGTGTTCTAATCGGCACACGCTGATAATTGCTTGTGAGTTCACGCGTTTGGTTTCTGTGCACTTCAAAAACGTTCCGAAGACATGCTTTTACAGGTTGTACATAAATCGAGCTTGAATATTTATAAAGAATTGCGTTTATACTATAGGAAATACATTTTCAAGTTGTTGAAATCAAACACATTATTTTTGGAATTCAGTGAGTTTTGTTATCCTTACAAACGAAAAAAAAAATCATTTCTCAAAGGTTTGTCTATAGAATAATTAACCTAAGTTACCTCATTCATATATATACCTATGATGTTGAAAAGTTACTCTATGAATCTTGTCTGGGAGTTACTGATCTTTCATTGACACGTTTTATCAGTTGCGGACAATTACCCAAAAATCACAAATAACGGTATCTTTGCTGTTTTGGCTAATAAAAAATTCAAAATGATTAGCATTTATTTCACATCTTGTATGAATTGCATTTTAAACTTGTATTACTAGAAGTATTATTACTGAAATTAACACTGGTACATTTGTATGTAACAAACCGGTCATGCCCTCATAATAAAGGCTATATGATGTAAGTCGTTATAAACGGTCCGTTATTCAAATGCCATGCATGTTACAACGACCCATTCAAATAAAAAAAAATTAAATATACATGTTATATACGACCTGTTAAAATAGAAAATAAATAAGATGATAAACGTTGTATTTGGTCCGTTATAATAGAAAATTAGTAAGATGTTACATGTTGTATATGGCTCGTTATGAGAGAAAATTATTGAGATGCTACATGTTATATATGGCACCGTTTAAAAAGAAAATTATATGTCCCTGGTTTCGGTAGCACTTGTTATTAACTTATTCACAAATATAACTCAGAGAGATTATTCAGCACTTTCCTTTTTGTTGTCTTATTCACATTAATTACAGGCACGTGTTCACGTTTGTTTCTATATTCCTAATTCCTATATGGCGGCTCCGATCGTGTTCACCCTGTGACGTCACAGGTCAGAGGTCACCAAAACGAGGTATTCTGCTTTGGCCTTCAGGTATGTTTTCGAGAAAAATCGCAATTACTCGGTAATGGGTCGGCCGATTTGGATGCAGTTTTCTGCATTCTTGTTAATTTATCAATACAAATAACATATTCAAATATAATTTTTCGTTCAGGGTACACTTTAAATATAGATATAGATGTGTGGCTCGGCCATATTAAACGGCATTCCTTAGATATAGCTACCACTGGGAGACACGAATGTCCTAGTTTTTTTTCATATTTTCTGCTAATTTAGAATTTTTCACCAATTTTACCAAATAAGCACTAATTTAGCACAGCACCGACTATTTTTCAGAAACATATCTAATTATGAAATTCACACAATTCATGCCTTCAAGCCGAATTTTGTGAAATGCTCCTAATACTTCTGTGATAGGCACAAATATTGTTTTCAGTGTCTATTATTTCCCTCAATGTCTAAAAAAAAGATGAATACTATATAATTCTCTCGTTACTGTCTAAAACTAGGTGATGTGTTCTATTATTCTTCAATTTTGACTATTTTTCCTGGTCGGTCCTAGAAATATTGGACAGTGTCTAAAATTGGAGAAAACGACTAGTTTTCTTGGGACAAGGACTAATTTTGAGATATTTGCCTCGTGCTATTTCATGGCACAGCAACACCACAGCACTGCTGTTTTAGTTTAGACAAATTATCCATTCTAATTTTTTGTTTGTTTCATTTTTCGTTGAAACATATTGTGACAAATATCGTAGTTCAAAAGTTACACTTAAAAGAAAATATATTCATTGAATTATCATATTGGTCACAATGTTACAGGGAGAAACAAAAAATGAAACATGTTTAATATATATAGGTGTTAATATTTCCCTGTAGAGCAGGGGACTGAGGGAGGTCCACTCAGGCGTGAAGGTGTGTTACAGAGAGAAACAAATAATGAAACATGTTTAATATATATATGTGTTAATATTTCCCTGTAGAGCAGGGGACTGAGGGAGGCCCACTCAGGCGTGAAGGTGTGTTACAGAGAGAAACAAAAAATGAAACATGTTTAATATATATATGTGTTAATATTCCCCTGTAGAGCAGTAGACTGAGGGAGGTCCACTCAGGCGTGAAGGTGTGTTACCTTGGTAAACCGAAGCATGTTTAGCAATTGAATTGCTATTTTAAAGAGTGTAATATAATATCAATTTTCACTTGCTTTAGGAGTTTTGTATTACATTTAATGAAATCAAATAATACTATTAATTATTTTTGAATAAAATAGTTAAAACTTTAGAATTAATGAATTTTGATGTATTTTTTTATTGACCTGGGCAGAGACATATATGTTTATAGAATCCGGAGTAAATTATTATTATTACAAAAAAAATAATCGAGTGTCTATACTGTTAATCCGAAATGTGGAAGAAGGGAGGGGGGGGGGGGGGGGGGGGGGGCTTTTGTCCTACACTCATATAAACGTAAGGCAAAAGTTTAAATATTACTATCAATAATGAATAACCTATCATGAAAATATGTACATGAAAACTTCAACTTTGAATATTGAAAATGATAAGATACTGGCGAATGTCACTTTCCATGAAAAGAACCTGGCGGTACCTTGTGATCATGCAACATTTTTTTCCACATAATTATATAACGATTAACTACTATTATATTAACTATATTTATATATTATCAAGTAATATTTCAAGCTATGAACTATCAAATTGGTCAGTGTTTTAGAGGGAAAGAAAAAAAAGAAGAAAAAAAGAAAAAATAATTGGTTTAATACTGATCTCCTTATACTGATGTTGGATATTTACCTGTATAGCTAGGGACTAGGAGGAGCTCACTCAGGCGTGAAGGTGTGATACCTGGGTGAGCTGAAACAAAAGCCAAGGATAGGAAAGGTTACACTTCTTTCGTTTATTGACTGAAGTGTCACTTTATAACAGGGTCTTATTTTTTTGGTTGTTTACTGACATAAGTGATGATATAAGTTAAATTGTGATCTAAAAAATATACCTACACCCTGCTTTTATGTAATACTATAAAAATCTGCTTCTTCATGTATATAGAGAAAAGTTTGATTATATATCTTTTATGTTGATCACTACGTCCTATCTAAATTCTAATTGTCATTATCTGCTAATGTATTGTGTTATCAAAGATAGATATATCATTTAGTCACTAAAACACATACAATATTGTGATATATACGTCTATGATTATGTTCAATATAACAGTTTGTTCTCCATTTTTCTGAATATATCCCTTAATTGATGAAATATTCGTCAGCTTTTTGGGTAGTCCTTTTCATATCACTAAACTTTAGAAGTATGTGTTTTAATTTTCACAAATAAATTATCACAATGATGAAATATTTCCCCATTGTGTCCTAATTATTTCAAGACCTGATATCCATCAATTAGGTAATATAAGACAGCTTCATGGATGAGCGCGCCAGGCTAGGACTAGCCACTGAGCTTGGTGGTCAAGAATTACTGCTGTCCAGGTAAGATAGTATACAGCTAGCAGTGCTGTGGTGTTGCTGTGCCATAAAATAGCCAGAGGCAAATCTCAATTCATAATTAGATATGTTTCTGAAAAAGTAGTATATGCTGTGCAAAATTAGTGCTTATTTGGTAAAATTGGTGAAAAATTGTAAATTAGGAGAATATATGAAAAAACTAGGACATTCGTGTCTCCCAGTGTACACGCGTGTGGAATTGGTGGTGCGCGCCCTTCATAAGTTTCGTCAGGGGTGACTTCCCTTACACATGAACTCATTAAAAACCAAACAAAAACGCGCTAGGGAAGCGATAAAGATAAAAAATATTCAGGAACAAAAGATGGTGAAAAGAGGACTTGAAGATACGTTCAAAGTGAAAACGATGTACAAAGGTTACACAGAGCTTTGAGAATTACATCGAACTACGTTTGCGCAAACGCGTGACGAGACCAGGACGATACGTGATAATGAACCGAGCACAAACGCCTCACACGTGCGCCACTTATGTGAACATGTTTTTTATTTACTTGTAGATCTATATTATCCACATGTTTTATTTACATACAATTGTTGAATCCTATCAAAGCTTCTATTGTCCCCAACCTTGTGAAAGAAAATATCCCGCAAAAATATCAATTGAATTTGTCGACAGGTACAAAGTTATTGTTGATTGGTGAACGGTGATACAGGGATATTGTTGATAGAGGAACGGCGATACAACTGTATTGTCAAAAAAAAGGTAAGACAAGGAGAATGTTGATGTCTTTACAAGACAACGTTATTAGTATACTTTTGATAGGCCAACTCAAAAGAAACATACCGATGAAGTTTGAGAAAGACCGAGAAGTTTCTTAGAAAAACCGATAATTTTGTACTTTCAAAACTGTAGCTTTCTACCCGACATCTATACCAAGCCAATGAGCAAGGGAAACCTACTTTGAAATTTGAAAAAAAAAAAAACGAAAACAAACTTTCCTTATGAAAATTCGCAATGGCCACGTGTCATTGTTACGCCTTCGAAAGAAATAAACATGTACATTCAGGCACAAGCGGATAGCAACAGATGACATTTGATGAGAAAAAAATATGTATATGAAGATATTTCTGAGGAAAACTATCGAGTGAAATAAACTTGTACTGTCAAAATACGACATTGTTATGATACCTTGGGGGAAATCGGTATATTGCAGGTAGACTGGACTGGATCAGTGAAGTCAGGTAATCATGCTGTGATTGGTCTGTGATATGAGCCAACATCTTGTTATTCTGTTTACATAGTTCTCTTGCTTGAAACCAGGTTCTCGGATGGGTGTAAAACTGGTATAAGCACCATCTGAAGTCTAAAATAATAACTGTAAGATATCATCAGATCTGGAGTATAATAACGTATGGTCACTCAAACAGAGAGAGAGAGAGAGAGAGAGAGAGAGAGAGAGAGAGAGAGAGAGAGAGAGAGAGAGCGAGAGAGAGAGAGAGAGAGAGAGAGAGAGATTGACGATCTGAAAAATACAAAAAGAGAAAAAAATATTGATTGCAATAAATTATGTACTATGTTTCAACATAAGCATATAAATGCGTGCTGTAAGGAACTAAAATAGCTTGTTTGTGCTTTATATGTATTACTTATTTCATTTAAGCATTAATATATCGAGAAGTCAATACAAGGATCATTTTACATTGAAGCCCTTTCTTTGATTTATTTGTTTTAGTGGTAGCTTGTTTGCGATAACATGATATTACAATCAAAAGAGAGTCTTAGCAACGACAGAATAGTTTTGACAATGACAGCATGATCCCTCCCAAAAAATAATTCTTTTAATCAATTGATGAATTTCTCACCTAACAATTCTTCTTTAAAATAATGTATATGTCTAACAAACAAGACGGGTTTTGATAGATTTTGACAAAGGCAATTGTCCTTTTGATTGGTATAACATACCAATGAGACATAGCATAGCAGGGAAGGTATACGAAAGTGTGGAGGGGGGGGGGGGGGGGGGTTGTTTTATTGTAATAATAGAAATTTGCCGGGGAAAAATAAATACAGATATTTTATTTCTTTGGATGTTGAGTGGAAGAGAACTCAGTGATAAAACGGTACCAATGTTAATAAGAAGATATTTACCTTTGCCTAATGTCTCCATGGTGAAGAAAAATAGCATTGGTGCGATGATCATTAGCGAAACCAACTGTAGAACAGCCATCTAAAATATGTTAAACACACTTTTATATAACAATTAGAAGCAGTGATGGTATCTATAATGACGTTGTTATTGTCTCTTTCAGTTTCACAAAGAATTGTCAATTAAGTATTAAATTATGTCCTTTATCCAGAACAAATATGTAACCAGTAACAAAATCAATAAGATTCTACCTCCAGTATTACGCATGATCATTCCCTTTATAATCTAGTTATCTGGATTTGACCTACATTTGTATTTCATTAATAAAGAAAACACCAATCCCTTCGAAACAATTATATATCTGTGTACTTTTTTTCAAGGATATTCATGTAAATTTATATTTTGGGGCTTGTTTAGAAATTGGTTTTTCCTAGTCCATTGAAGCTATAATCACATGTTTTCTAACAGGTCAGTATTTCCTGTTGTCGAATGGAGTCTGCAAGATCCACGAGGAAAGAGACAAACATGTTCTATGTGCAATGAAATGCTCTTAAATCACCTAGCGTTCATACATGCATGAATTAATATCCTTTTGACTAAAGGCAGACAGCCATTACAGAAATGTAAAGCGGATTATGTTGTTTACTCAAGAGAAATAACGATTACGGCTTTGCAATTCATTATATTTCATATTTTGTTTACAAGTTTTTATTGACAAGTGATTGTTAACAAAACGTAAGCTAGATAATATATGCTTGGAACTGTGAACTGTTGGATTCATTAACATTCCTAATTCTAGAGAAACAGATATGAAAGGATTTCTTAATGACAACTGTTATAAGATAAGTAATTAACAATGTTGATTTATTAGACCACTGTATATACCTGAATTATATTTGTGAATTATTTCTGAAAGTTGCTTAATTTCTATATATCAATAGATTATATTTCGGAAATTAGCTGCTTGCATTTGTTAATGTTATTTGTCTATATCTGTGAGTCCAACCCACTTTTGTTTTCTGTTAGAAAGAATAACAGGTCATTGTCATAATCACAGTAATTGTCTGTTATTTTATTGGAGAAATATAGTTATTAATATTTACTTATCTAATCTTGTAAAAGCATTTCTTGTAACAACTTAAAATGACAGGCCGAATGGACTTGTATCGCTTTCAAACTCTGAACGGATCAATACGTCTGACGAAAATCCTTAGCAGACATGTTTGCTTCGTAAGCCTTCCGACATAGCAAGAACATATTATCATCAGCTTCCCTTGTTAGAATTTATACATCTAAGATATCAGAAGGATTGAAAGAAATCATATCACTTCTAACAGGCTGCTAGACCTACTCGTCTAAAACCATGGAAACATTGTCAAGAGTACGCAGTAACCTGACATTGGTCACTACAAAGAATGATGAAGTGTTATTATGTGAAAACAAACTGGTTATTCCAAACACTCTTCATCAGCGAGCAATTGAACTGGCCCATGAGGGACATCAGGGAATTGTGAAAACAAAACAATTACCGCTGGAAAAAGTTTGGTTCCCCGGTATAGACAAAAAAGTCCAAGAAATGTGTAAGGGATGTATTCCGTGCCTTGTATCAGTACCTAAGACAAATACCGAACCTTTACGGACGACAGAACTTCCAGAAGTTCCGTGGACCAGAGTAAGCATGGATTTTTGTGGACCATTCCCGTCAGGATCATACTTAATGGTACTTGTGGATGATTACTCAAGGTATCCAGTCGTTGAGATACTATCAAATGAGTCAGCACGTACTGTCATACCAGTACTAGACAAAATCTTTGCAATGTTTGGAATTCCACAAAAGCTCAAAACGGACAATGGACCGCCGTTTAATGGAAACGAATTTCAGAAATTTGAGGAGGATTTAGGTTTCAAACATCAAAAGGTTACACCATTATGGCCTCAAGCAAATGGAGAAGTAGAGCGCTTCATCAGGACTCTAGGAAAGTCGATTCGCGCTGCTCATGCTGAAAATCGTGTGTTGAAACAAGAACTATTCCGTTTCTTACGTAATTATCGAGCAACACCTCACACTACAACAGGTGTATCGCCCTCAGAATTACTGTTTGGACGAAACATTCGCGTCAAGATACTGAGCATTGAAGTCAAAACTAGCGATGACTCCATTGTGAGAGAAACTGACAACAAAAGAAAACAAAAGATGAAGGAGAAATTAGACAGCACAAGGCATGCTACTGAATCAAAGCTAAAAGTAGGTGACACCGTTCTTGTTAAACAGAACAAACATGACAAGCTGACAATCCCATTTGATCCAAAACCATACCGAATAAATTCTAAGAAAGGATCCATGGTGAAAGCTGAAAGAAACAATCATCAAATTACCAGAAATTCTTCATTTTTCAAACGAGTTATAACACCACCATCGGAACAATGCCCCGAGGAGGAGGAAGAAAGAAACATGCATGATAAACCAAGCATCAGGAGGTCCGCACGACGAAAGAAACCATCGAATCTATGGAAATATTTTGTGTATGCATGAAGTGTATTTCAAGGGCATAATGATCCCTTGTATTCTTACAGTAGGATAGTGTGTTTAGTAAAGCAGTGAGTTGTGTGTCAAAGGGCATAACAAAACCCTTAACTCACAATTAAATATTGTTATATATATATAGATAGATAATAGAGAAGACAGTGATCAGAGGACAATATTGAGAACCAATCTGTGAAGGTAGTTTACATTGTTTTAGAACATTTACCGTAAAGTGAAAATTCCACTTGGACGTCACCATCGTAAATCACAAGAGCCTGTGTGATTTTAAACAGACACTAATTGGACATGATTATCGCCAGACACGACAGCCCCGTCCAGGACTCATTATAACAAAACCCCATATACTCCGTGGGGAGATCAAATTGAAATTTACTGACCAAATTAATTGGTACAGATTGGACTGGGCTAAACTATTTGCTTATCGTAAATTTAAATGCTTTTGAGACCAACCAACCAATTGTTTTCCCATAGACTTTAGTGTTAACGTTTTGGATTATTTCATTCAAATTCATGAATTGAATATGACGATTATGGTTTATAACAAAAGTTTAGGGTCTGATATAACACCTAATCAAAAAGAAAAAGTTGGGTCCTTCACCTCAAATTTTCTCCAGGGTAGCCATTTTGAAAATAGGTGAATTTCGCAGTAAAAATTCTCAAAAATCTTAAGTGTTTACCTGTTTACTATTATTACGTGAACTTTTGGGAAAAAAACCAATCGGACTTACGAAATTTATATCAACATTTCTTATTGATAGTTACCTATCAGGCTACATATCTATTTTCTCACTTCAGAACATACTGGCCAATCAGTGACTGCCAGACATTTTATCCTTGGCTCAACGTTCTATACACAGGGGCTGTTTCAAAAATATATTTTTTTCAATTGGTTGGTTGTTCCCTATAGCGTCTTTCACATTTTTCAAATATAACTTTTCTGGAACAAGATAGAACCATAGGTTATGCTATCAAAATATGCAGTGCCTGACTGCAAGTCTTAGGCTGGTAGGTTGATTCTTCTATTGGTACCGGATATGAAATTCTTAAGAGAAAACCACATTAAAATTGAGTTAATTTTGAAATGTAAATTATAATATCTTGATAAGCTTTGAATTTAAAGTGATGGTTTTTGGTTAATAGCCAAGTATAGAAATCGTGCTACTCAGAAATATAAACAAATAAGATATAGAATAAAGATCAGGGGGAGATAACTCAATGTTATCTCCTCCACCCCCTAATTTCTGGTATTTTTGTAAAAAATGAAGAAAAAAAGGCCGAACGAGAAAAAAAATTAGGAGTAGAGCCATTATTTAGATAAAAGAGTCGAAACACAGACACAGAACACGGAACCGGGCAAGTGACAACAAAAAATAACCAGATATATCACCAAACACTGAACTGGGGTAGTGACAACAGAACAACCAAACACATCACCGAATACCGAATCGGGGTAGTGACAACAGAACAACCAGACACACACCCACACATTGAACCGGGGTAGTGCCAGCAGTACAACCAGCATACCACCGTACCCCGAGCCACGATATATACCGCTACCATTGAAATATAGAATGTATGTCCGTATCTGTCCGGTCTATGGTCCTCCTTGTAACACTACATGTGTCATATTTTCATCATCAATCCCCCCTGAATCTCAATTTATCTCTAAATTCTGCTACAATGCCTCCAAGATGAGAATCCCGTCCGAAAATGTGCTAGTCGGTCCCATCATCTGGTTTCCAGGGACGCTAGATGGCACAAAATGTCGTATGCGGTAGCTCGCTAAAGAGACCAACCAACCAATTGTTTTCCCATAAACTTTAGTGTTAACGTTTTGGATTATTTCATTCAAATTCTTGAATTGAATATGACGATTATGGTTTATAATAAAAGTTTAGGGTCTGATATAATACCTAATCAAAAAAGAAAAGTTGGGTCCTTCAGCTCAAATTTTCTCCAGGGTAGCCATTTTGAAAATAGGTGAATTTCGCAGTAAAAATTCTCAAAAATCTTAAATGATTACCTGTTTACTATTATTACGTGAACATTTCTTATTGATAGTTACCTATCAGGCTACATATCTATTTTCTCACTTCAGAACATACTGGCCAATCAGTGACTGCCAGACATTTTATCCTTGGCTCAACGTTCTATACACAGGGGCTGTTTCAAAAATATATTTTTTCAATTGGTTGGTTGTTCCCTTTTGTTTATATGAAGTCTCATTCTGTAAAATGGGGAGATATGTAATGTCCATGCAATTATCTATTACGACCGTAATAAGATCGGAGTGAGACAGGTCTGTATTTTGATTAACTTCAATGGTGTCAAGGCTTATCAGCACATGCCCCGATCATGTATATTACACCGGTGTATACCGACACTGTATTCTGTATCTGTATCAGAAGTCTACATAGCCATGCAGTAATAAACATGTAGTTAGCATATACAGTCATTACTTTAATGACGGCCCCACAAACAAAATATAACAATGACATTGATTTTTTGAGGAATATTAATTCAATTTATATTATTCCAATAGGAATTTGCAATTGAATTCGTTAGACATTTCTAATCTAAGGGGCAAAAGGTTGGTATTTTATGTATTTAATCTTTAAATTAACTTTATTGTCAATATTGAACCATATTCGCATATTCATATTTACATGATGTTGAGAATTTCTAGTCATAGGAAATTTCTTTGTGTTTGTATTATTTTTAATCGAGCTAGCCAAGCTTGGCTGAGTTTACACCGTGTATTAGCTTTTATACTAGTATTGACTTTTGTTGAGGTGTACACGAGACTATACAGACCTGGTCAAGAGTTTGTTCATCGTTGCCACAGGCTGAGGTAACCATGCAAGCCCTTGACCTTGTCCGTATATTCTCGTGTACACTTCAACAGAAGACAATAACTGTATAACTGTTTTGTAATATGCCCAACTAAATAAAAGGGAATAAAAAATCCAAAGGCTAATGTCCAAATCATGTTAACTTAAGTGTTCAAAGTCGGCATAACGACTGACATGTGTTTACATATTTCCGGAATAGTTTTGTTGCATCTGAAGTATTTTTTCTGGGACAACACGTCTTTTTTCTTCCAAATATCGTGTAATCCATCTTCGTTTATTTTAGCGAAGCATTGTTGAGGTAGCTCGTCTGCCATATTGTTAACAAAATGATGCTGAACAATCGTTTGTTCCCAGCATTCTGATTGGCTATTATGCAAAGTAACGCGCTGCGTGTTTGGAGGCAAAGATTGCCGACCTGTCCGTGCTGAAAATAGAGCGAGCAGTAAAATGCCTGGGTAATTTCCTTGTGATGATAACAGGAAGATGGCTAATGAAAATTAAGCAAACACTCATATTACAAAATTTTGTGTTTGTTCTTAAATATACCATGTATAGGACTCTCACAATTTTGATAAGGTTTTTAATGCATTTTTGTTCTAGGCTTTTATGTTTACAATTGTGTTTTCATATAATTTCAAAAAATATTCAATAACAGTTTCAAAATGCATTATTTGTTTTATGCATGGTTTCGGTTGTTATATAGCCTATGCGTATTTCTGTCTGACAATAGCTCCCTACAATGTATAAAGAAACCTGCGTGTATACTGTTGGTTTTTCAATAAAATCATCGCTGAAATAATGTTCGCCTCAAATTACATGTCAGCCATATTTATGACATATCACAAACGCTCAATGGCGTATGTGATTGGCCTGATTTTTTTTTATAAATTATTCATGGTCAAGGAAATGTTCACTCTTACATTACATAAATGATGGGGTGATAGGGATATGCTTTACATAAAATGTTTACGCATGCATTCATGTGTGTGACATGACCAGAGCTAATCAGACGACGTCTATATTGTTTTCTGAATTATGTGCTAATAAAATGTTTATTAAAACTCCTTGATGTGAAATATTTGGCTTCAAATAATGCCTTGTCCCATAATGTGATCGGAAATGTGTATGGTAAGCACGTGGATTGGTGATTTATGCCATTACATTTGTGTACATAAAACACTGTAAATAGGACTTCTGGATAAGTAGAATATTTTACTTGGTCTGATTGAATTCGTCGTATCAGTGTTTTATATATGAATGTCCTAGTAGAAAACAGAGTATTCATCAAATTATAATACATATACGTGATCAAAGTAGAAAAAAAATCAAAAAAAAAATCGTACAAAACTTTACTGTTTTCTTCGAACGAATTTTAATTTCAAGTTTCATTTGAACTTGAACGGTAATAATTTGGCATACTCCCTTTGCTTATCTTACACAGACACAAGTGTTGCAAACTATGCAATGTTATGTACTCAACATATATTTTGCCGACAATGGCAGGTGTAGTCTACGACCACAAGTTTGGGTACGTAAAGTACGTCTTGATACGAGCATGGCCAGGTGTTGACTACTCCGATTGTAGTCACGCATGGCCGAACGTCATCTTCGGGAAGAGGTAAAATAAGCACCTTCCCTCAGAGAAGTCAGCTCGCCACGTACATTCACAACACGCCTCTCCGTTTTAATAATGAGATATGCTATCAGCATCAACATCTGCAGCTGAATCCGAACAATGAGGCCAACCTCAGTGTCATTGTATGACAAAACCGAGATCACCACCACCAAACCGAGATCACCACCACCATCGCTATCTGATGTAGGGTAGGTACCAAGTGACGATCTCCCACCCTTAACCATCATATTAATGTTATCAATTTCTGCAATAATATCTGTTAACGTATATCCCTTTCGCTGAACTCCTTCAATGTTACCAAGTATAATGACATCCGATATGGAAACACAAAAGACGTGTTAAAATCGAACTTATTCGTGAACACAGCTAAGTACTGAACAATAGTACTTTAACCTTTCACCTCCCCGCGACGTACGACTATAAATATCTTTCACAAAGGCCACTGTTTACAATGAATACCGCTGTATAACTATTTATGAAAATACGTTTTTACTTCTGACACCAGTGTTGTAAATGATGACCGACTATAAAAGGTTATAAACTCAACATACGTATTGCCGACAATGGCAGGTGTAGTCTAAGATCACACAAGTATTGGGGCATAAAAACCGTCCTAATACGACCTTGACCAAGTGTAGACTACACCGATTGTAGTCACGCATGGCCGAACATCACCTTCGGGAATAGGTGACATAAACACCTTCGCTGTCAGTTTTTCACATACATTCACAACACAGGTATTCTGTTACGAAGCTTCACAAGACGTAACATGATTATTCAACAGCTATGGGAAGGACGACATAATTCACAATTTATGGGCGTTGGATCTATATAATACTGGTGATGTTAGCATGGTCAATATGCAATTTGTTTTAATACCCTTTTGAAATGAACGGGGACACATTAAATTTAGATATGCTTAAAACTTTTTTTTTGTTTTAAATACACAATGACCGATAACGTATATGTGTTGTTTTTCCTCATTAAAGACATGGTATTGTTTGACTACACAATATTATGTGGTCTGGAAAAAAAACCCAGTCTTCAGCTATTTAGATTAATCTTAGTCCATACTATTTCTCTGCCTTGATGAAATTTATGAAATTCTGGTATGGTGCTTTAATTTGAATAAATACATGTGTAGAAAAACACCGTAATCATTTCTTCCAATGATCCTCTTCATATAAACTTTAATACCAAACATATTAAAGTTGTACTAAGCCTTGGAGAACATTGTGATGATTAAGCAATTAAATGAATTTGTTATCATGGTGTGAAAAATATAAACACTGATTGCGATACATAATATACATTATGTAACATTTCCAAGTAAGTCAAAAATCCAATATGAAGACATACATAAGAAGTTTGAAATGGCCATAACTCGAAAACCGTGGAATTGACAGGGTTAATGCAATTATATTATTTATATTATTTTGTTCCATGCCATTTTAATACAAAATAGGGGACGCGGTGGCCGAGTGGTTAAGATGCCCCGACACTTTATCACTAGCCCTCCACCTCTAGGTTGCGAGTTTGAAACCTACGTGGGGCAGTTGCCAGGTACAGACCGTAAGTTGGTGTTTTTACTCCGTGTACTCCGGCATTCCTCCACCTCTAAAACCTGACACGTCCTTAAATGGCCCTGTCTGTTAATGGGACGTTAAACAAAAACAAACCAAAATACAAAATATGCCTAATTAAAAATCTCGCTAAGGAATCATGTTCATTTATTTTTGTAAGATCAGTGCAGTTTGCCATTCTGATGATTTTGATGTCTTTATTTTTTCAATAACATTTGCTGATAAATTGGTACGCCATTTTAAATATTTGCTTTGATCTTTTTGGTATTCCAACCATTCACGTTTCTAGTGCCATCAGAGCAATTCAGTACAAACCTTTTATAACCGAACTGAGCGATGGTCTTGATTATGTTATGTTATTCTCGGGTTGGTCCGAAATCTGGTATGGCCGCCGTGTCAGCATACGTTTAAATGACCATCACCCATAAAAAAGTTCATTATGAGGTCAAAGGGTAGCAAATTTTCAGATATTTTTAAATTTTTGTTTCGCGTAGATCGATGCAGGATTTTATTCTGATGATTTTGATACCTGCAATTTTTTCGATAGCACCCCCGGTTCAGGATGTACTCAATTTTGAAATATTTCCATGATTGCGCAATAATTGCTAAATCTTTATACGATATTGCATTTTGGGGTAAATGGCTACCAAGTTTGATCAAATTAATGACCCTGACATAATTCTAATTTCGAAGGGTTCATAAAGGTTAAAACCTTTAAACGGCATTTCCTCAATAACCAAAAGTCAAAGATCATAAAGGTCATGTCTGCTTTATGTTTGGCAAAGGTGTGAAAAGCCCATTAACAGTCCCATGGCAAGTTGTAGTTATACTTTGTTACCATTGTTAGTAATTATTTATTTGTATTTCAAAAGCTGGTATCGTCTGCAAATGGGGCCGTATTGGCAAGTTTTCTACTATATGGTTGATCTTTTATATATTTATCTAGATTGTTCGTACAGAACATTGAATAAAGTGGGTGAAATAACACGACCCTGAAGAACTCAATTATCTGGCTTTTTTCCTCTGACAAAGATTATTAACGTTCCTATCACCACTATTTCCAAGACGTCACTTTATAACAATGTAGCAAACTATGCCAACGTCTCCTGTTCACCTTGGAATTGTTGGTGATGCATCACTATGAAGTCGTCATCATTTCAGCGCTTGTGGGATTATTTGAATATAACGCACATTCAAAAACATGACCGCCGTCAACACACGTATCCATCTCTTACACAGCTAACGTTCTCTTTTACCTAAAGCATTATATATTGATAGAATGTTAACTAATTCATAACTTAAGCATTACTTAAGGATGTGGTATGTATTCTATGAAAATGACCAGGTTGCAAACATCGGTCTATTTTCTTGTTTTGACTTGCGCTGATGTCAATGTCATACTGAATGAAAATGATATGTGATTTGTATATAGGGTGGTCAAATGATAATGTGATCAAATATTCTTCGGGTTCGATCCCCTTATCGGATATGAAAAGGTATGTATAGCCAACACCTGTAATTAATATCACTTTGATATAACATTTTATTGCAACCGTTGTTAAATGAACTTTACAATCAATATTACGTTTTAGAGTTGTGCTCGATCGGATGTTGATTAGTGTTGGCAAGTCTCTCACACCTTGATTATAGGAATCTAAATGAATACCACAACAAAATATCAGAAAACATATAACAAAAAAAAAGGATAATTTATAATGGATGAATTTAGAATGATAAAATCAATATCGCCTTTTGTGTTTGACGTTAAAGCCAAATTCGACACGTTTTTATGCTTCTAAACATAGGTCTTTCTCTAACCGATGAACGTGTTTCTACGTGCAGACATCTCACGAGAGGATATGAACTGATATAGACTTCTGATAAGCTGCAAGGCCTCCGACCTGTTGCGGTCCGTAGGAAAGGCTTCTTAGTTTACTAGATTATAAAAATGAGTCTCGACCTGTGACGAATTTTTGGACATATTGCTATATTTTTGTCTACATGCCACGGGTTTCTAGTTTTTAACGTTGCATGTCGTAGTGAGCATAACAATATCTCTGACAAGCTGATGGGCCTAATGATAAATGTAAAGTAGCTAGGCTCCAAGGAACAATAATAGACTAGTTTGATTCTGAGGGTATCACTACGTCTCTGAAATATTTCACGAGTATAAAGCACATGTTATGACTTCAAAGATCAAGATCTATGTGTTATATGTAATCACTGCCACTGTCAGAAACTAAACTGGTGCGCTTGCGGATTGCTGTTAATTTTGAAGTTGAAGTTGTCAGACGACGGATAATTTACAATATTTTGAATGGAGATACATCTTTTGTTTAAATATTTCCCGAAAAAATAGTTCCGTCAAGGGCAATATCTTCACTCCAAATAGAGTGTTCTGATTAGTAAAAAGCTGGATTGAAGCTTAACATCTGGCACATTATTTGATTCTGATGCAATATTATGCCTTTGATTCGGGGACGAACATTTGATTATTTGTAATTGTAACACTTTGTAAAAAAAAAAGACACGATATTAGGCATTTAACCAGATAGTAAACCTCATACGTTCGGAATACTTTAATACTTTATTAAGCTTTTGCTTTTGAATAGAATGTAGATCTCTGACTTCTACCTTGTCGCATAATATTTGAAACCTGGTATTACTTCTGGCCGATATTATTGAACATCTGGTACATTACCTAATTTCTGCAGCCAAACCAGGCATTTGGTTTTAGACTAAACCTTTGACTGTTTGTAACACCCCTGACACGATATTAGGCATTTGATTCCCAACGAACACACTGACACTTTGGGCTTATGTCACAAGGTTAAACAAATGAAGTTTTGTAACACCTCTTACACGGAAATAGATTTAAAATCATGGGGATAAGCATCTTAAAGTGTGTGACACTTCTTACACGGAATTAAGAGTTTGCCTCGACGCTATAGGGACCAACCAACCAATTGTTTTCCCATAGACTTTAGTGTTAACGTTTTGAAGAATATCATTACAATTCTTAAATTCAAAATGGCAATTATGGGTTATAACGAAAGTTTAGGGTCTCATATAACACGTAATTAAAAAAAAGTTGGGTCCTTCAGCTGTAATTATTTCCGGGGTAGCCATTTTGAAAATGGGTGAATTTCGCAGTAAAGCTTCTAAAAAATCTGAAACGTTTACCTGTTAATTAATATTAATATTATTTTTGGGGAAAATTTAATCGGACTAACAAAATTTATATCAACATTTCTTATGGACAGTTACCTATCAGGCTACATCTATTTTCTTTCTTCATAAGATACTGGTCAATCAGTGGCTGTCAAACATTTTATCCCTGTCTCAACTTTCTATACACAGGGGATGTTTCAAGAATCTATTTTTTTTTCAATTAGTTGGTTGTTCCTTAAACACATGGAGGTTTGTAACACTTCTGACACGGTAACAGTGTTTAAACCAATACTAAATCGGTAGCACTTTGAAATACATTTCACATAATGCTAGGATTTTGACTCGAAGCTAATCTTCTGAACATTTGTGTTAATTCTGATACAATTCCATTGTGTTGAATCCTGCGTAAACGTCTGACTCTTAGTTTTATTTCTGACACAATGTTTTGAACTCGAGGCTAAACCTGACACATTTTAAATCAGCGCGACCTTTGACCCGTTGATAAAAAAAACAGTGTAGAAATGTCTATATCTTTTGATAGGAAACCTTTTTCTCGAAGCAAACCTCTAACCCTATGTTATAATACTGACATGAAGCTTGAGTTTCGACTCAAGACTAAACACCTGACTCTTTGCAATACTCCTTACCCTCCACAAAGCGTTTTGTTCGGGTATTAACATCTAACACCTTGTATTTCTTCGGGAACATCATTTGGTTTTAAACACGAGATTAAACTACATTTTACAATCCTTCTTACATGATACAGAATCTTTGAGCTAAATATAACTTTGTGCATTACCTCTGACTTGATGCTAGGCATCTGACACAAACTCAATTATCTGATACTATGTAATACGTGTACCACAATACTAATATTTGGCCTTAAGCTTAACCGATGACACTTTATATTACATCTGATGCGATATTTTGCTTTTATGTCGAGACTTAACATCTCACATGTTATAAAACGTTTGACACGACAAGTATGTTTGGATACTTGACTTTTGGCTTGAAGGTCAACATGTGGAACTTCATATTACTTCTGATAATATAACATGCTTTGACTCGTGAATAAAATAAAGAGCTGACACCTTAAAACTATTTGTTTTATGAAACTATACAAGGCATTTGACTCAAGTCTGGATCTGTTTAACTTCATAATACCCCTGCATGATGTTTCGTTACTGATTCGAAACCAAACCTCTCACAGTCTGTAATAATTCTGGCACGACTCCGGGATCCGAGGTCGAACAAATGACACGCAGCGCTGCAATCACTTTGACTAAAGACAATAATTTGCACATTATGATAATTCCTACACGAAATTAGAAATCTGACACACTGTGATACTTTAAACGCACTACTAGGATTTTTACTCACCAATAACATTTGACACTCAAGACTAAACCTGTGGGGTTTTTGACACCATCATATGTTTTGGAACGTATTAAACTTTGTAATACATCTGACACGATCCCTTTTTATCTGTTTGGTGAAAATTTAGGCTGACCATAAGCCAGATCCTTCTATGCGAAAACATTTTCCCATTGTCCGATTTTGATCAAATACGGAATACACATTAATTAAAAAAAATAAACTGCAAAATTATTTCAAGAAAAAACAGACGTCGTTACTATGAATTCATTTGAATAATCCACATCATATATCAGGCATATTCAATAGGTCTTCGCTGCCGTCTGCTCGTTTACAACGCAGCCGCGCAAGATTCCTCTTAATGAGTTATGGAAGACAGCTTCCTGTGACCTAAAAAAAAGATTGTCGTATTCTATTGGTCTAACATAATAGCACTGTTTCCGAATCTGCTATATTGAACTTTACCAACAGTGGATCATTTCTGAATTTTAAGGCAAATCAATGAGTTACAGTATATCAATCCGTCGTAACTTTATAGATGAATCAGTTTGAATTTACACCTGCACATTTAACAGAAACACTAAAAGGTCCTATGGCCCTGTATTGTTAATTTTATTATTGCATAGATATTGTCAGAACACTCAATGAAATATATTACAAATACTCACATTGAGATACATCGTTTAAAGTGCAATTTACTGTGGTTGCCATTCTCCTTTGAGTGCAATATGGTTTTCTGGTTTTCTGGTTTCCTATATTTACTTATTAAGCCCCTGTAATCCAGCCCTGTAAGCCAACACATCCCATTTATACAATTAGTTCTTCTTAATTCAGGGTGCTTCATTTCAAGTATAGACAAAAATGTTCCTTCCGTTTCATTTCATTAACCTGTCGACCCTACCACTCAGTCACCACAAGGATCTGACATTCTGCTTATTAAAAGCCGATTTTTTTTCAACCAAGGATAGTTCTGTCAGAATGATGACTCTACGAAACCCTTAAATTACTATAATGGAATAATTTGCTGTTTCCTGTGTTTATCTCCTCAGTCCATTGGAACAAGGACCAGCGTAAACAAGAAGTTGGTTATATGGACCAAATTTCTCTTTCCCTGGACAGAGATATCCGTAGTTTTACCGGAGGAAAAAAGACAAGATACACGTGTTCTTTAAACGTGCTCTTGTTCTCGATAGGGTGACGTCACTATGACCTGATATGGAACGTTTGAGTGCTTATATCAGTATTATTCACAAAAGAAATCAAAACAAATATTAATCATCAGAGTTAACTGAGTGTTTGGTGTCTTTTTTACAAGCTTATTGGAATTATGTTTTGAGTGAAATCAACATCGTAAGATGAAAAGCGTCTGCTGCAGCCTAATCACAACAGTCATCCGCCGTCCACGTGTTGTTGTTTACGTACGTTTTGATTTTGTTCCCACTACGATTGGAAAACAGGGTAAGAGAGAAATGATTATTTACGACTTTTTGGGATGAGATAGGGGGAACTCAACGCTCGGGGATAGAGTGTTAAGTTTCCAAACACTCGATCCTTCTATCTCAACCCAAAAGGGGTGAACGATTCTATTAATCTCGTATAAACAGATGAAGATTTTTTTTTTTTTTTTTCTTTTTGTTTTTTGGTTGTTTTTTTTTCTTTTTTTTTGTGTGTGTTTTTTAACAGATACATATAAGAGGAAATACAAGTATGACTGATTGTGATTACTCCGCTTCTTCTTCTTCTTCTTCTTCTTCTTCTTCTTCTATATGGATATCGAGGGGTACTACTGCGGGGGCGTTGTGAAAACTTCTGTAATGGTTTCCATTATAATAAGTTCTTGGTGATATATTCATTTATCATTTCATATCATATTTCTTCCTTATTTGAGATTGATAAAACCAATCATCGCCTTCAATCACCATAAGGTAATTACATTACTTCATATATACTTTTTTTTTAAATCTGTGACCATTTTAACATTATGTAGGGACATATAAACTATCCTAACTGATGTCTGTCTTATATATAAAACTGTCCATAGTATGCTTCCTTGAAAAGGTTTGCAACTTTTCTCTCTCTCTCGGACGGACGACAGACGACAGAGCATAAACTCACCTTTGCCCTTTACATTGCAACACATGCCAAAGAATACTGCGCACCTAAACGTGCAATAACGCTACACATGGCATTGGTGACATATTGGATAGACATCGTTATATGCTGTGTGACATACCCGTATGTCAAATAAAATGTTACTTACCTTGTGTGTTCGCCAGTTGTCTAGTTATTCTTGAATTGGTGAAACTAAACAATCTTCTGAAGCACACATGTTTAATCCACAAGGTTAATTGTAAAACTGATTAATTTCACCAACACGTCACAAGCAAGTAACAATCTAGTGAGCATGCGCGACGAAAACCAATAATATCGCATATCGAATATCCAATACACAAATGAAAACTGGTTTTGTGAGATTACTCAATTGTTTTGTAGTTAATATTCCATAAAATATAACTGTCAACAAGTGCTTGATTTCGATACAATAACACAACATGGTAACAAATATGACAAAGGAAGACAATTTTATGACCCGTGCTTCGAAATCAAGTCTAACCGCCTATCTAGAAATACCTGCATCTTATACTGCTGCACTACATCCACGTCCTAAGGGTCTTCAGATCGAATTTCGGCCAGCACAAAAGTCATAGATCATCTTTCTTCATAATTTGTATTACTGTATTATATATAATTATTATTACAATGTAGCATATGCAATATGTGCAGTTGATCCAAGGTTTACGATTTGAATTAGATAATGAGTGAGCTCAGAGGATCAGAAAACAGTATATAATATATTTCTTTTAAAATACTACTAGTCTTGATCAGCGAATTGGGGCAAAAATAAAAAAGATAAAATGATGCATAAATGGGGGTCTAGCACCTCTAGGGCTTTGGACTTATTGGAGATATTGAGGTAAATTCATAAGCATCCCCAATCACCCCCCCCCCCCCCCCCCCATCCCCAATCACCCCCCCCCCCCCCCCCCCCCCCCCCCCACCACCACCACCACCACCACCACCCCTTAGTCTGAACAAATGTACAAATGTCTGTATTTTGATCTTGTCGGGAACATAACCAGGAAAAATATAGGCCCAGCGTTTATTCAAACATCTGTAGTAGGGGTGGGACCCATTAGGGGAAATATAGATTAGTCTTTTAAGTCGTTATCGGTCCAGTGTGACTGAATGGATTTGATACAATAGGGTTTGGATGTTATTTTAGCCAAATATAATAAAATACTTTTTTTCGGAGGGTCCAACTCCCCTAGTTACAGAGGGTTCGTGCCTAATATGGACATACAGACACATTCAAATATTTCAAATTGCTACTAAACGAGCTTCATATAATATTGTCCGGGAAATTATTGGATAAAGGAGATCGAATGGATGTAAACATGGAGTGTGTGGCACGCCAGGGGCTGGAGAGGGCTTGAAGGCGGTGACGAGTAGGGGAACTGTACGACAGTTATTTGAATTATTTCCTCGGAATCTGAACTTAGAATGGATTTTTATAAAAAAAAAAAAAAAAAAATGTGGTTCATACGGATATGGAAATTCCTTGTCGTATAAACTTATGGTATGACCTTCCACGAGGGACAGGAATGACAGAGCCAAAACTGTAAAACGTTAAATTTGCATCCTACAGCATTCCTGTAGCGGTTTGTTTATAAGGATGTCGTATTCACTGAAATATCAACAATAGAAATGATAAATATATATATGTCAATTCGCTGACGCGAAATACCTTGTATTTTTTGTTGATACAATTTAAACCAATCAGATACATAGAACGGTTCCACGGTACATTACATTATTTGAATTGGTATCAGGAAACCGAATGATATTTCTAAACCATTGCATCATTTCAACATATTGTAAAAGCCAATGTTTTTGATATAAACATGTATAAAGCTATTGATTAGCTATGCCCAGGAGAATACCAGCATTTGACAAGGAAGTTTAAATATCGGATCAGATGATAGCAGACTGAAATTTTAAATTAAAATGTTGATGTGAAAACTGACATGATATCTAAAATTCATGAGTATTATTATGTGGCGCACTTAGGGAGTAAAAGCGGCTACACATATGCTCTCTCTCTCTCTCTCTCTCTCTCTCTCTCTCTCTCTCTCTCTCTCTCTCTCTCTCTCTCTCCGATTCGATATTGACGAACTTGTTCAATTATCTGGATTTCCGACTACGAACGAAATAATAAAATAAAATATGTATCACAAGAATACTTCGATTGATACAGACTGATGAAGATCATGAATTCGAAAGTTCTTCCAATTTTGCGAATATAACAAAATATAACAAGAAGGCGCCGACCCTTTAGGAACCCCTGGTCTTATTTTCCTTGTATTTAGAAGGTTTCCAGTCTAATGTATTCACAATTTGAGTTGATTGTGTTGGTATTTTTTTACAATTCATATTCCCTATCGATGACATGTGGAAATTACATTCTTTATGATGAAATTATATTATATTATACACTAAACTGATAGGACACATCATACATAACTTCCAAAGCTCAAGCTTTATACATCAATCCAGCTGAACATTTACCATTCGTGCCTGTAGATTTTTAAACTTTAAACCAAGATAACGACACTGCACTTAAGTTGCGGAAAGCTATCCTGCTAATGAATGATGATTAAACATAAAATTCTTTATACTGCAAACCGCCATTCTAATTTCTCGTAGGCAAGCCGGTTTATTATCTACGTTTTTATACCAGTCATTCATAGACAATCTTCTTGATCTTCTAGAAAATAGTCAAAACGGTGCGAATGTTGCGATTCTCAATACTGGTAATCCGACTCTTGCCGACGACATTACGTTGATAAGTACGTCACCTCTAGCTCTTCAAAGACTCCTGGATATATGTCAGACTTATAGTGAAAAATGGAAATTCGAATTTAATAACTCGAAATGTAAAATTGTTGTAGTTGGTAACTTTTTTCCGAGCCGCCCGAACTTTGCCTGGAGGCTTGGTTCTGACAGCATGGAGACCGCTGTATCCCAGGTTCATCTTGGGACAATAATCCCATCTACGATGTCCAACATGGAAAGAGTACAAACTGCGTGTGACAAAGGAAGAAGAACACTCCACTCGATAATTGGCATTTGCCCATCTACCGCCATTAATCCTCTTATCAAGGCCAGCTTATATAAGAAAGTCGTTTTGCCGTCTATTCTTTACGGATGTGAACATTGGTTAAACCTTACCGTAAGTGATATTACCAAGCTAACACGCTTCCAGCACTACGCTGCCAAACTTATCCTCTGTGTTCATCGGCGGGCCAGGTCGGATATGGTAGAACCAATGCTTGGTTTATTTAGAATATCTGCGGAAATTGACTGGAGAAAGCTGTGCTTCTAACAGAAAGTTATCTCCCTTGACTGCTCTGTTCTTGTTAAAAGTATAATGAAATGAATCTTCTTATTTTGATGGTACTTTTATTAAGTTACATGTGCATCATACATACATATAGCATACATAGGTATACATCTGTACATGTATCGGTTCAGGCCTGTCCCGGGCGAAAGCCCAGCCCAGGACTTAGTGTCCCTGAAAACCGACCTAATGGTACAATAATATCTTAACTTATATAGTCGTAGATAGTCCTAGGGATGAGTATGTATGATTGATGTATACATGATAATACGGAAGACGTCTGTCATATAGCCTGAGACAATATTAGATAACCATGTACAACATGTACCATTAATATCAGATCAACTACGTCAACAGGTAAACAGGATTGGTGCCAAAGGGCAAATGTATTATATAAAAATACAGATCTAGGAATAAAATCTAATATATATTTTTAACTAAATTTTTAAATAATTTATTATATTTCAAAAGGATTTTCTTAGCGCGACTATATTCGTTTCTGAGCGCGCATGCCTTCAAACCTGGATGTCCTCGCGCCAACGGGTACTTCCCAGATATAACCAATGTGCTCCAGAGATATAAACTATTTCCGTACCTTGTCACATATACTCAAACCTACGTCTTTCCTCCGAAACGGCAATGGAAACGTCTAGTAAATGCGGCTATATCCAGTACCGAAAACAAAGCCTTACAGGATCGCATGGCATCTGATCGCGATTTTGAGTTGTTTCGTGCGTGCCACTGCTCATATGGACCTTACGTTATGTGGCAAGTCGCGGAATCTCTACCAGATACCCAGATAATTCAATCCCTATGTGCAACATTGACCTCAAGACATGTTAGTGCAGTGTGTGTCTTGTGCAACCAGCCCTTCAGCGATGTCATCGTGCATAGCAGCTCCATCTGCCC
Source organism: Pecten maximus (assembly GCF_902652985.1). Classification (NCBI taxonomy): domain Eukaryota; kingdom Metazoa; phylum Mollusca; class Bivalvia; order Pectinida; family Pectinidae; genus Pecten; species Pecten maximus. The sequence goes on along the minus strand of NW_022982739.1, from coordinate 41,493 downwards.
CCACTTCAGGGAATCACGTGAACGTTTCCTACAAGATATTCTGAACGATTTTGGCCCACGTGTTTTCACCATCGTGACATGCGAGAACAACGCACCATTTGTTCAAGTCCTACTAGGCGCTAGTAAGAACATTCCATTTTATGATGATATTTTCAGAAATCGCTTCCTTATGAAGGCGGCTCGATTCGCTGTTAGCGTCACGCGCTTATTCTCGCCCTGATTCTGATGTACGTACGCGATAGTGAGTAAGCTACATAGTAGCTACTCATGGAAAGCGCGCTAAATGAGCTCTTCACTTATTTAGATATTCCTTATTATTATTTTTTCTGTCGATTTTGTTGTATTCCACTTATCTCCTTTGGGAGGAAATAGAGTTTGATGATGACAAGTGGATATTACATTCTTCATGATGAAATTAGAGTTATATTATACATCAAACTGATAGGAAATATCATACATAACTTCCAAAGCTCAATCCACCTGAACATTTACCATTCGTATATACCTGAAGATTTTTAAACTTTTCAAACCAAGATAACGACACTGCACTTAAGTCGCGGAAAGCAATCCTGCTAATGAATGATGATTCAACATATAATTCTTTATACTGCAAACCACCGTTTTAATTTATCGTACAGGATAAAATATTTGATTGACGTCTTCAGTTGTAAATTGATTCACTGTTGAATCGTTAAGGTTATTGATTAAAGACAGATTAATAGTATTAAGATGATAATTGTGCAGGTAATAGAATATATGTAAATCGAGTTCCGTCACTTTGAGGCAATTTTCAGAAACAACAAGAAGACATTCTCTAGTAAATATTTATTAAAGATACGTTAAAGAAGTTATCAAAGGAAGAAATCAGATATGTATATATAATCAGCACATGCGGCCTTTTGATCAACCTTGCTCTCAAACTATCTACTGACGTAGGTGTTAACTCATGGTAGTTTTACAGCATCAGAAGTATAAATGTGCCTTTTCACTATACATATATACAGCAGTCAAAGGGGAGAAAATCATTAGAGTGTTTCTATAGAATTATATACCTTAAAATAGACAAGCAGACTATAGTTCTCTCAATAATATATAATCATATTTAAACAAGTAATGCAGGGATTATCTATAACATGCCAAGCCGTATTGTCTGAACTAAATATCTTGCTGAAGCAATGGAATAGCTGACTCTAGCTGACCAGGTCTGATTGCGGCTTGTTGATGTGGAATATCTCTGCTATAGATTTTTCAAGTGATCATGTTATCTGTTTTACCAATCCGCGCTTATTCGGTCCAGAGCAATTCTTATCTCTCCCGGACAAATAACTTGTCTTGGATTTTTTTTTATCCAATATCACAACTCTGACATTCTCCGGGACAGGACAGTTTTCGCAGGACTTCAAGTAATACACAACCATACAGTACAGTAATCGGTTGTCTTTTCGACTTTAAAACAATAAGATATAATACAATACGAACAATCAATTTTGTGTCAACACTAGACAATTATGAATTGTTTGTTTGGTACATTGAATTTACGATTATCAAATTACCAAAATACAATGATGTTATCTCAATCCATCACTTTCGTTACTAAGAACTATTGTATCCTCGTGTAGAACACCATGCACAATCACATCTAGCCTGGTACTCACGTCTACTCTACTGAACAGACGTACTACGGATCTCTTATTTTAAATATCACACAAATGTCGATGGTTGATTAAACAATTTAATTAAACTTACATTGATGAATTAAATATCTACAATTCTACTTATAAATGTAATACACTATCTCAAATGGATACGTAAATTATGAAACACTTTTCTGTGGCAATACCGGGTATTCACAATGTTCCCGATCCTTTAAAGTTTAAATCTATACAACTACGACCATGATCTCAACTTACTCACATCACAGCTGTTATAATTGGAATGATTGAGCCATTATCATTTTACTTTGAAATATCTTTTATGTAATGCAAACAGTTTGATGCAATAGAGTAGATAAAGAGACTGAATTGGCGTTTTTCAAGAATTAGTGGTAAATAACAAATGAAAAGTGGTTAATTCAATTTGTTGATTTGAGTTGAAATAATTCAGTTCCTGTTTTTTATTTCAAAGAAAACAATGTGTCCTTGATCTTGTTTCAATCATGAAATGCGTTTTTATCTCATGTGTGTATGTTGTACAATCATTCATATCGCGTAGATACATCTGTATTGCTTTCTTGAGTGATCTACGTTGATATCTGGATTTTTCATGACGGCATTTGTCTTTTTTTTTAAATATTGGTCAGTATGATAAAACTCCATTAATTTCGAGGGGTGACACCGCCATACCTTTGTGTACTAAACGCTGTTTTTTTATGGGGGGGGGGGGGGGGGGGGGGGGGGGGGGGAGTTCTATCATTTCAACATTGTTTGCCACAAGTCTAAATGCAAATTGATTAATTTATTACTGTCCCTTTAAGTCATTGTGGCGATAGAGACGGAGTGCGTGTCACCTTGATCACTCCCATCGCCCTTTGTGCAGCTAAATGATATATTGGACAGTATTCACCAAGAACAGTCTGATTCGCCTTTTTCTTTAAACTCGTAAAATACTTCGGGAAATTATTAATTAACTTGACAAGTGATACCAAAAATGTACATGTTATTAATATAAAGAAATAGAAATACAATAGGTGTTTTTTTTTTATAAACACTGCCCCCCCCCCCCCCCCCCCCCCCCCCCCCCCCCCCCTTCTCTGTCTCTTGTGACAGTCCAATGCTGCGTTGGGATAGTTTTTCTGTATACTGCAGAAAGGATCCTCTTTTCCTGTTCTAAAATTAAGTTATTATGTAATGACAAAAAAACAAAATTCAAATTGAATTAAAAAGTATATTAAAATTAACTTTAACTAAATATATGATATTTACAAATTGATGTAAATCGTACAGTTTCAAAATCAGTTCTGAATCTGGATATGAGGCATATTTTACCTTTACAATACTCATAGTTTTAATGTTCCCTTTATCAACTTACCAAGAAAGATATTTGACTTTCTTTGCAATGCCTGAAACGAAAGAAATTTTAAAATAAAAGGATAGATATGTAACACACTTTATTTTTGAAACGACATAAAATACATATGCAGCCCAACGAGGGGGTTGGAGTGTTGTATATCAGTGGTGTTTTTACTTATTGAGAGTAAGTGTTAAAGTCATGATTTGAAATATAGAATGAACACAAAAAATCCAAGATACTTAAATGCTTGTTTAATATTAGAATTACTGTGCGTATATACCGCATTTGAGGTGGAAATACAATCTACACACCGATATTCTATAGTCAATACAGAGACTGCTAGGCATCAGTGGATCGCGGGTATAAAGCTGATTATCTTAGCATCACAAGAAATAGAATACATGAGTAAAAATCAACTTGGAAAAATACGTTTTAAGAGAAGTTTAACTTACTGTTCATGTGACAAATGAAACGCCATATATTCAACGTGTGTAAAGTCATATACATTTATTAATTTGTATCGATACAATGTCAAATAGAAATCCACCATCTTTTCATGTAAATATCATATGCATGAAAAAGTAAAACATGCATTATTGATAATAAAAACAGAAAACTTTCATTCGTGATTATTTTTCATTGATTAATTAATTGTGTACTTACGACGGTGTAGTTGGATTCGCATGCAGTGACGGATGCCTTTACCCTGCAATAAACATAACCTTACATTGAATAAACTAATATTCAACTTCATCCTCACTTTGTCTTTTCCAGAAATAAAATGTTTTGTTTTACGATAATTGATTGTAATATCAAAAGAGAATACCCACCTCCAGATACGGAGGGAACCGTAAATATAACCCAAAACCAACAAACCGAGAGCAACATAGGAACAAATAATTAATGAAATGTTTGGAAATATAAAATACCATGTGTTCGAGTTGTAATACTATGGAAATCGATAGGCTGAATTAATAAGCAAAATATAGACAAATTTGGTTCAGATAAAATTTTATTAAATTGATAATATATACGTATATTTGATTTAGACAAATAATTTGGCTTGAATGGAATGTTATCAAAATATGGTACACAGTACCACACACAATAGCAAGGTCACTGACGAGGCCAGATCCGCGACAGTGTTGTGTTTATGTATCTGGTGGTTATGAAAATACCAGCCAAACACCTGCATCTGATGATATTTAATTTTTGTTTCGTGTGCTTAATTTCAACATATAATCCCTGGTGTGGGAATCGGAGGGCAGTCTGGTTATTACGATCAACAGGAATGCACTCCATCAATCCAGAACCGGCTCATAAAATACCCAAGATTAACCACTTTGTAGGTTGAGTGACATACTGTATATTGAACTGTGGCTGATGTCGATTTCATGTGTAATAAACTTTGATGAACTAAAAACACCGACTCCTTTCCTTCTGCCCGATCGGGTAAAACAAAAATGTGTGTTTTCATCAAGAATAAGCACAAACTAATGTTTCGATGATTTCATTAAAAACGAAAACAATCATTAATCTATTTTCCCGACATTTTTTTTTATTTCTGACATTATAAGGTGTGTTTTAGATAGGTAAGTCTGAGTGATGTAGCCAAAAATCTCACTCTCTTCGAAGACAATCGATCTGGACGCTCAAGTCACTTGGGTAGGTCTGTGTACCAGGAAGTCCTTCTTTCCATTTCATGTCTCCTACTTTTGTCAGCATTTTAATCTCCGGGGAATTCCCTATCGACATAATTAAAAAATAACAGTATAAAGACGAAGTGTATCACTTCTTTTAATCCAATTGAAAATATTATAAAACAAAATACTCAAAAACAATACCTAAATTTTCTTCTCTTGTCAACGTAGCTTTAAGAAACATGTTTCATCTTTTTAGTTTTAAATCAGAAATTCAGAAAGAAATTTTGTTCATCGGCGTATTAAATATAAGTTACTGTTAGCTGTCAGTGTTACCATCCCATGACCAATTGATCATTAAGCTAAATATTTAATTAATGTCAGTTTTTTTAAGGCATTATTTCTTAGATGCGTGATGCCAACCAATATTGTCTGGAGACTCATCGGTTTGCGGTTGGTAGTGTATTTTCCTCCTGAACTGGACTGTGGTCGGTCCTGAGACGTAATCATTGGCCCTGATATGTAGCATGGGGAATTTCTCTCTAGGCTCCAGCTTAAAACACCAAAATCGGTACTGAAAACTGTTCGTATTATCTATATAGTGTTTTCTACAATTCATCATAGAATACAAATTTAGTAGTATTTTGGTCCCTCAGATCATCATTAAGCTTAAATGTATAATTTAAGTATCCACACGGATTTAGTGCTCCAATATTATATATGTTAATAGTATTATATTTTAGTCCTATATTTTGAATAATTTAACAAGTAGTAATGACGTTTTGAGTAATACACGTCATTTAACCTTTTACGTCATTTTTGCTCTATTTATGGAAGTCTCCATTGTGACGTCATATTATTGTTAGCACTTTTGCAACGTCACTTCATCAACATCCATACTATAATGTCGTTTATGCTGATAACAGTCTGTCTTTAAGGTATAGTAAGCATAATATGCGCATAGCTTATAACAAAATCGTTATGTCTAATTGAATAAGAACATGCATACTGTTAATCTATATATATAGCAGTAATGTTGTTTTAGCGGTTTTATCGCTAGAAAGAATACGTTTATTCATGTTAATGTTTATTTCTTTTTACCTATACATTTTTTCAGGTATTCCGTGTCGGTTCTTCAATGCGCTTACCTACGCGAAAATGGCATTGCCCGCAAACGTAAGAGTATTAAAACCAGTGCGTTTATTGTAAATTATATCGTGACCATGATAAACCACAATACACATTACCAATATCGTGATGTGAGTATCTATCGCGACACCGTCCTCAGGAAACATAAATACTATTTTCTTGCACAGTCCAGGAAGGTAGACGACATCCCCCTTCTTAGTGAGGACGTGTTCTATGGCAGTGTTCTGTTGGATGGTAAGTGGAATGCCAGGCCAAAGGTCAGAGGTTACAGCCATAACGTACTGTGGGCAACACGAGACGGTAGCGGACAAATATACCTGTAGAATAATATTAGTTTACCTACAATACAATATATTACAAGCTCTATCGAACAACAGTGAATGTTGAAGCAAGCAGCAGGCATGGTATTATCTATTTTCAAATGGCAAATCTACTAAATCTCATTCGGTAGCCATACCGCTAATATTGAGATATGCATGCATGAGAACATCTCACGGAGATAATGAAAATATCAAGGAGTCGGACCATTGCTATAAATATTAAAAGAAAAAGGCGACATAAAAATATCTACCCGGTTCTACAGTTCTATTATTAACGATAATTAGCGCAAATGCAGTTGATGATCAAAAGATTTACACTAAAGTAATTGTATTGAATCAGAAAATACAGAATGAATTGAAACTTTTTATATTTGTTAATCGTAGTTACCTCCCCTTCTGCAATGACTTGACTGGCTGTATATTGGCACAAGCCACCAAGGTTACCGCGCACATGGTGAGGAAAGTAGGTCGACATGACAACAGAGTGGTCGGTACTTTGATCATCACCATGCACTTCAAAATAAATCGTATCGCCTAATAGATCCAATTGATTGTTGAACCATGAACTGAAAGCTGATAATATAACAAATCAGTGGAACTGCCTTAAGTGTTACCCTGAGAAATCTAGATTTTTTCCTTGACTTCTATCGTTTCATTTAAAAATGACGAAACAATGATATAATCTTGATTGCATCTCTGTTGTTCTTGATTTTTAAATTCTTAATGTTCCTAGGCCCATGAGTCAATATTCATTTTCATTTAGATATAGATTATAATTGATATTTGTTAATTAATTTTAAATAATAAATAATAAATTTTAGATTAAGGATATTTACATATTTGATGTTATATGTTATGGTGATTTTGTATGTCAGGGTATTTGAGTCACATCTTAATGATAAGCAGGAAGACTAATACTAGTTTATTTTACGTATTTTGTTATTTGAACGATGTCCGTGTCTACCTACCATCGAATGTCTGCCTTCGGTGACGTCATTGTTTGTTGTGTCTGTACTTCCACGGCCTCTGTTAGACAGGTTGATTTTAAACAACATGCTGAGTGGCTCGGTTGCGTTACCGTACGGAATCAGTCCCTGTCGGCCAGCTTCAGATATCGTATAACGTTCAACGTGTATTCTACAGTTTAACGTACCACAAGGAAACTCAATGATCAACGTGCCATCCTCCTTTGCCCCATCTTCGCTAGCCAAGGCTTCTGATTACGTTACACTCCACGAACCCTTGGCGGATAAAGTCGTGTTCAAACCGTCGCGCCCTGGAATCCCAGGGCACCCAATCAAATCGCGTTTTACATTCTGGCTTTGTTTCGCAGTAAACACAAAATGCGGCACCCAGTACAGAGCTACAGTGCCGACTATGTCATGGCATTTTACCTAAATACAAAAATCACAATCTTTGGGGGAACATTCGCAGTGTTTGATCAATTCATATAAGTCATTGATCACATATCTCATCGAAATGACACCAAACCTCGATGTGTGTTTGTAAACATCACCGATGAAGTAAATCGGTAACGCTTGTTTTGATTGGTCGAAAATTTCATGCGTGAAGGGTGGTAATTTCGAATCTCCGCTAGAGGACCAGAACTGACGCCTATATCTGCCAAGGGTTCATGGAGTGTAACGTAATCAGAAGCCTTGGCTAGCGAAGATGCCTTTGCCCAGTCGATAGAATATCTAAAAATAATGATGTTGAATAATGTGTGGTTTAAATGACCAGATTTGCATGACGGGAGAAAGACGCCACTTTACTTCATTTTGATATCATTGATTGTTAAAGAGTCACCAGGCAAACCTGTACGTCGTTAGCACTTCGTTCTGTCGGCATAGAGCTACGATTGTAATATTGGTATTATCTGTTGATTTCGTAAAAGGAACGAAGAGTAATAATATTAGTAATTCACAGACACATTCGAAAAGTGACTATTCATCATCAACGGACACAGCAATTATCGTAAATCAGTTTTTCTAGATATCTTAACTACAGAGAAATGTTTTAACATATTCCTGTATTACCGATAAAGACACTCTAATGAAGAAACACAGAAGGGGTAGTGCGATGATAGATAACAGCGAACACATGACAAGTACCTGTATTGTGTTCCGGTAGGTGTCGCTCTGCGTCTACATATGCGTTTCAACTGAAGCAAAATCAGGTGTACGGCTTTCCTTTCTAAATCGATGTCTTCTCCAAACCGTCCCATAACTTTGGATAGTAAGCTGCAGAAGCCTAATTCTCCCTTACTGAATAATAAAAATGAAAGACTTCCATATGTAATACATGGCATCGACTGCAGTGTTACGCAACGCTTTACAAATAGAAACTATACAAAAGGCCTGTGGTACTTAACTTTCACTAGGATTCACGAGTTCCGATCAACTTAAATGTATATACATTGTTGCCATATACATCATCACGTGTTCATAGCGAGATGCCTCATGGACGTTAAGCGAATTAAGAAATCAATGATTAGCTAGCGGTGTAACCAAATGAAATATTCTACAGAGGACAAGCTTTATTGTAATAAATCACTAGAGTTTAGGTTTGACAAGAAGGTTGCATTTCAGCGAAGGTTGCATTTTAGCCAATTAGGAAGCCTTAAAATTACATATTTTATGATAGTTTTACAATTGATATAGATGCAGGATGTACCTACAAGGTAACAACCAACCAATTGGAAAAATAGATTTTTGAAACAGCCCCTGTGTATAGAACGTTGAGCCAAGGATAAAATATCTGACAGCCACTGATTGGCCAGTATGTTATGAAGCGAGAAAATAGATATGTAGCCTGATAGGTAGCTATCAGTAAGAAATGTTGATATTAATTTCGTAAGTCCGATTGATTTTTTCCCAAAAGTTCACGTAATAACAATTAACAGGTAAACATTTAAGATTTTTGAGAATTTTTACTGCGAAATTCGCCCATTTTCAAAATGGCTACCCTGGAGAAAATTTGAGCTGAAGGACCCAATTTTTTTTTTTATTATGTGTTAAATCAGACCCTAAACTTTTGTTATAAACCATAATTGTCATATTGAATTCATGAATTTGAATGAAATACTCCAAAACGTTAACACTAAAGTCTATGGGAAAACAATTGGTTGGTTGGTCTCTATAGCAAGCTACGGCATATGACATTTTGTGCCATCCAGCGTCCCTTGAAACCAGATGATTGGACTTGCACATTTTCGGATGGGATTCTCATCTTGGAGAAATTGTAGCGGAATTTAGAGAGGAATTTAGATTCAGGGGGGATTTATAATGAAAATATGACCCATATAGAGTCACATGGAGGACCATAGACCAGGGAAGATACGGACATGCATTTTGTATTTCAATGGTAGCGGTATATAGCGTGACTCGGGGTCCGGTGGTATGTCTGGTTGTACTGCTGGCACTACCCCGGTTCAATGTATGGGTGTGTGTGTCTGGTTGTTCTGTTGTCACTACCCCGATTCGGTATTCGGTGATGTGTTTGGTTGTTCTGTTGTCACTACCCTAGTTCAGTGTTTGGTGATATATCTGGTTGTTTTGTTGTCACAAGCCCGGTTCCGTGTCCTGTGTCTGTGTTTTAACTCTTTTATCTAAGTTATGGGTCTAATCCTGATTTTTTTCTCGCCCGGCCTTTTTTCCCTTCATTTTTTACAGAAAGTCCAGAAATTAGGGGGTGGAGGAGAAAACGTTGAGTTATCTCCCCCTGATCTTTATTATATATCTTATTTGTTTATATTTCTGAGTAGCACGATATATATACTCGGCTATTAACCAAAAGCCATCACTTTAAGTACCAGTCTGCCTAAGAATCATGCAAAATCTCAAAAAAGTGATTCATTACATGTCTCAGAATTGCATGAATTTTATTTTAATAAAAGAATTAAATCGTTGAAATTGAAAGAAAAAGTTTCTAGGCAAGTGAGTTGGTCTTATTTTCTTTTATTACCACATTTGTGGAATAATTACCCTTGCTCTATTTACTATATGTGTATAGTTAAAAGGCCAGTTTTAATTTTAAGATTTTTCCTTAAACCAGATCAACATCATCATCAATTATGATTCATCATTTAGAAATATCTTTGTTTTTTAATTTCATTCTAAAAAATGCGTGGGATAATCTAAAATTAGATAATAGATTAATTTTGAAAATTGTTTAAAGAACCATTATTAGTAATTGTGACTTATCTCCCTTGAACACCTGAACTCTATGAACAATTTTTTTATTTCAAATAAGAATTGATTTCAATGAAATAAATGACATATCAGACATAAAACCATGTTATTATACAAAATGAAACTGTTTCCATCACATGTTGTGAATGTTTAACAAATAGTCTTCAACAGAATATAACACTGACTTTGGTTTGAGAGTTGATGTTGACAGGGAAAACAAATATGGCGGGAGCTGTGTCTGTGGAGAGGGATGAACTGCATATTTCGTTGTTTTTAAGTGAAAATTGCCTTTGACTTGTTTTTATCCAGATGTCACATCTGATACACTTCTCTTAAGAATGCCTAGGCAATATACGCGCAATTATTTCTACCAGACTTGGCTTTGTTGAAAGATATCATGCATCCAGGGCATAAAATTGTGTATGTCCTAAACCGCCGGGGGAGCAGATCGCTTGAAATCACAGTAGTGAGACATCAGGTAAGTTACTTGAAATTCAATATAATGTAGTCATATTTATTTCTGAATGATTTCGTGTTCTGGAATCAGGATAGGAAGTATATCAAGCTCAATAATCATGAACAAACAACCTAAGAATTGTCTTCTGGCACGGCCATCACAGGACTTTCTATACTAGCTATAGGCTGTTTCATCGGCAATGTGTTTACAATGAGTCTTCGATGAGGTGCGAGTAAATATTACACAATAGTCATTGTCAATCAGGACAGAGATTTACTAGAATTCATTAATAACTTATAATACCAGTATGTGTAATTCACTCTATTTGATTTACTTTTAAGAAACAGCTAGATCTAGCATAAACAAGTTGTCATGATTAAAAAAAATCAAACTTCCCTACAATGCAAAAAATCAAATTAAAAAACAATCATGGAGTCTAAACAAACTGATACTCCCATAGCATGATGTTTATGAGGCTTTAACTAAGATATTAGGCTGTCCACATGTAAAAATATACCTGGTATATGCGCACATACAAATTTGCTGTCTATTAACAAGCAAAGTGATTGAAAATAAGTTATGACTAGTACAGTACATGTTAGTAGCACTGAGTCTTTTCATCGCTTCAATTGAAATATATTTTACAAGTGTTAATTATGCTACATTATTACATTCTGCAGGGATTTACTGTAACTGTCAGATGGAAACACAAGTGTAAAAAATGAAAGATTGTCAACAAGAGGCCCAGAGGGCCTGTATCGCTCACCTGGATTGTATGAGATATGAGACAATAAACAGTTCCTTCTTTTATAAAATTTTGAATCCCTACCCAAAAGGATATACTACCAGTCAAGTATGAGCTGTTTCAGAGAAAAAGTTGTTCATATCAATTTAGTTAAATTGACCCCTTTTGGCTCAACCCCTCGACCCCCTGGAGGGTCAACCCCAAAATTTGTACAATTTTGAATCCCCACCCCATGACCATGCTACCATACAAATGTGAGCTCGAGTGATATCCATTGCTTAGTTTCAGAGAAGGAATTGTTTATATCAATTTAACCAGATTGACCCCTTTTGGCCCGTCCCTGAGCCCCCAGGGGGTTGGCCCTGTCAGTTGTACAATTTTGAATCCTTAACCCAAGGGAATGCTACCAATCAAATATTAGAGATAGCCATGGCTTAGTTTCAGATAAAAATTTGTTTACATCGATTCTGCCAAAATGCCTTTTGGCCCCGCCTCTTAGCTCCCCAGGGGTCAGCCCTGTCCTTTGTACAATTTTGAATCCCCACCTCATGACCATGCTACCAGGCAAATATGAGCAATATCCACTGCTTAGTTTCAGAGAAGAAATTGTTAATATCAATTTAGCCAAATTGACCCCTTTTGGCCCCACCTATCAGCCCCCAGGGGGCTCAGCCCCATCATTTATACAATTTTGAATCCCCACTTATATATAGTGATGCTACCAGGCATATATGAGAGATATCCATTGCTCTGTTTCAGAGAAGAAGTCATTTATATCAATATATCCCAATTGATCCCTTTTGACCCCACCCCTCAGGCCCCTGGGGTCAGCCCCATCATTTGTACAGTTTTGAATCCCCACCCAATAGTGATGCTACCAGGCAAATATGAGCGATATCCATTGCTTGGTTTCAGAGAAGAAGTCGTATATATAAATAGAGCCCAATTGACCACATTTGGCCCCGCCCCTCAGGCCCCTAGGGGGTCAGCCGCACCATTTGTACAATTTTGAGTCCCCAACCAATAGTGATGCTACCAAGTAAATATGAGCAATATCCATTTCTCGGTTTCAGAGAAGTCATTTATATGAATATAGCCCAATTGACCACATTTGGCCCCGCCCCTCAGGCCCCTAGGGGGTCAGCCCCATCATTTGTACAATTTTGAATCCCCACCTCATAGTGATGCTACCAGGCAAATATGAGTGATATCCATTGCTCAGATTCAGATAAGAAGTCGTTTATATCAATATAGCTATATTGACCCCTTTTGGCCCCGCCCCTCAGACCCCTGGTGGGTCAGCCCCACCATTTGTACAATTTTGTGTCCCCACCCCATAGGGATGCTTCTGACCAAATTTGGTCAAATTCTGATCTGTGGTTATGAAGAAGAAGTCAATTGTTGACGGACGGACGGACGCCGCACCATGGCATAAGCTCACTTGCCCTTCGGGCAGGTGAGCTAAAAATGGTAGTTGCTGCTTCTGCTTAGCGCTCAGCATACAAGGAGTGGGACGACTGGTTCGCCCGTTGTCAGTATAATGTGACCGGGAGGAGTGTGCGGCTGGGTGTCTTCGGCAGTATCATTCAGTGAGGTAGCACTATAAATCGGCAAAAGTTCCGGCCTATCACAAGGAGACTTAACACAAACATACCGCAGCCTCCCAAAACACACATACGCACTCACCACACGCATGCATGTCGCACGCACGGGAGGCCGTCCTTAAATGACCTTAGGTGTTAATAGGACGTTAAACAAAATAAACCAAACCAACCAGCAGACTTAACACAAACATAACGCAGCCTCCCAAAACACATACGCAGTCACCACACGCATGCATGTCGCACGCAAGAGGGCCGTCCTTAAATGACCTTAGTTCTTAATAGGACGTGAAACAAAATAAACCAAATATAGTATAGGTATAATTACGGCTATTTCCACGCTTCATGTATAATTCCCTGTTCCAACATGTCTGCCTGCAGGTAGGGCGTACTGCTCCCGTTGCATAATCGTAAGAGGCGACTAAATTTGGAATCTTATCTTTTCCCTTCTTTCTGAACAACTTTCTTCTTCTTTTGGCCTTTGGTTGAGCGTTCGCCGCTATGGGAGAGCCTTTGGTTTATGTCCCCTTGCCGAGACATACCACTCTTAAAAATTGGTAGTTGCTGCTCCTGCTAAGCGCTCAGCATATTAGGACTGGGACGACTAAAAATTGGTAGTTGCAGCTCCTGCTAAGCGCTCAGCATATTAGGAGTGGGACGACTTGTTCGCCCGTTGTCAGTATAATGTGACTGGGTGGGGTGTGCTGATTGGTGTCTTCGGCAGTATGTGAGTTTTGGGAAGCTGCGATATGTTCGTGTTAAGTCTCCTTGTGATAGGCAGGAACTTTTGCCGATTCATAGTGCTACTTCACTGAAGCATACTGCCGAAGACGCCCAGCAGCACACCCAACCCGGTCATATTATACTGACAACGGGCGAACAAATCGTCCCACTCCTAATTTGTTTACAGCTTTATCTACACTGGGGAACTTTTATAAAAGTAAGCGACTTTGTTACCGCTATTTCTCATAAAGTACTGAAAGGATCTTCCTCAAATTCCATATATGCAGACTCACCTCGATCTCTGCCCTGCAGGTAGGGCGTAAGAATTGTACCTGCTGCCCCCATTGCATGATCGTAAGAGGCGACTAAATTTGGGGTCTTATCGTTTCTCTTCTTTCTGAACAACTTTCTTCTTCCTAATGTCTCCCTTGACAATGCCTCACTTTTGGCCTTTAGTTGAGCGTTCGCCGCTGTGAGGAAGGATTTGGGTTCTGTCCCCTGGCCGAGACATACCAGAGTCTTTAAAAATGGTAGTTGCTGCTCCTGCTTAGCGCTCAGCATATTAGGAGTGGGACGACTGGTTCGCCCGTTGTCAGTATAATGTGACCGGGTGGGGTGTGCTGCTGGGTGTCTTCGGCAGTATGCTTCAGTGAGGTAGCACTATAAATCGGCAAAAGTTCCGGCCTATCACAAGGAGACTTAACACGAACATACCGCAGCCTCCCAAAACACACATACCACTCGCCGCACGCATGGGAGGCCGTCCTTAAATGACCTTAGCTGTTAATAGGACGTTAAACAAAATAAACCAAACCAAACCAATCCATTGATTGATGTGTATATATATATATATATGTATATGTGATTCAGTGGTGGTTGTCAAAATCCCTCTGGGATCTCGTTTTATTAGTGTAATAATTTTGTCCTTTTTTTTCTTCTTTTTACTTATTCTTTTTTCAAAGTTTTTTTCAGCCATTGTGAAAAGAGGATGAAAATCCCAAAGAACATCGTTCACAATTATCTACCAGATGACTTTAAGATACTTTTTAGGTTATCCCGAGGAACCTTTGACACCCCTCTCAGTAATCTGGGAGATATACCAGAACTTGCGAGGCGGAAAACAACTGCAGGAAGACCTCAGGTTTCCCTTGAACAAGATCTTTTAATGACCCTCTTGTAAATAGTGTCACAGGAAACTGTCAAATCGATATGTGATCGAGTCAATGAACAAGAAGCTACTTTTATTGCCCATAATAGAATTTTAGATGTTTGTTGTAGCGCTCTTTGCGAGAAATTCATCAGATGACCCAATGATGTTGAAAAGCTACAGGTGGCGACAGCCTCTGAAAGCGTTAGGGGATTTCCTGGCACAATTGGTGCAATAGATGATACCCATATCCAGATGACTCCACCTGCTGATAATGAGGCAGATTATGCAAACCGTAAGAACAAGCGGTGTGCAAGCATGATGGTGCGTTCACAGATATTTACAATGGGTGGCCAGGAAGAGTCCATGACGCTCGCGTTTTTCACAATTCTTTCACAAGGATGAAAATCTTCCTGCCGTGGTTGGACAAAACCATATTATAGGTGATTGTGCGTATCCACTTCCACGTTTCGGTCATCTGTCAATTGCTGAAAAGCCCTTCAACAAATCTTTATGTAGTTCCAGAACAGTCATAGAACATACGTTAGGGATAATGAAATGACGATTCCGTAGACTCCAGAATATCAACATGCACAGCATTGAGTACATTGTAAAATCTGTGATAACAACTTGTATTTTGCACAACATTTGCTTTCTGAATGACGATGAACTTGATGATCATTTTGAAGCAGAAGTTGAAGATGACAATGTTGGCTTAAATGTCTCTTCAGGTGATGCTGAATGGATATTGGAGCGCTTGTTTCTCACTCGTCAGATCATGCATCTTGCCTATTCATGATGATTCAGTGTGTGTATACAAGGAACTTAATGTCTCTACATTGGTTCCAATGCTAAAGTAAACTTGTTCGTTATAAATACAAACAAAGAACAGTTGTAAAAACACAAACACTAAACTTTATTTCACTAACATAATAATGAAATAAATTTACTGTAACCTGAAAATGTTACGGATCGAATTACATGAACTGAATAATGAAGACTATTATCTGATTAAAGGACATATGACATGTACTTGTTTTAGGGTTTTCTAACAATTCTATGGTGACCATGGCACCTGCATGTACCGAAACAATAATAAGAGCCCCAAAGGCCTTAACGGTCATCTGACTATTAAGTCCTTTGTACTATTAACATATACATACCGGAACTTCGTCTCAGGTGACCAAAAAACGAGATCCCAGAGGGATCTTGGCGCCTACCACAGAATGATCTGTATTGGGTTCTTTGTCAGACTGATCTTTTCTCTACTTTCTTTTCTTCCTCTTATATTACTTTTATCTGATTACATAAACAAGTGGAATCTACATGTGAAGTTTGATAAATATCCCTCTAGTACTATTTCAAGAAAAAGTGATCACAAATATCGAATCTCACACGCGAAGATGGCCGCCTGTTGGCCATTTTGTTTTTTGCTGATCAAAAATCTAAATTCAAATGGTACAACTAGGGACCAAGTGGAGCTGGCACATGAAGTTTGAGGAATATCCCTCCAGTAGCTATAACAAGGATTTTTTTTCCTAACGGACGAACAAGACTGACAACAGACCACGGATGCAGGACGATTTGAATACCCGCCATCTCATGTGGGTGGGCTGATAACAGTATCAACAACCTTGGAATATATTTTCTTATAAAATAGAATAATAATGTCCTTTAGTAAAGAAATTCACTCAATACATTATTTCTTTTGTGAGTCCGCAATTTTGTGTAATATCAATGAGAGGCATTGTAGAAATTTCAGCTGCTTTTTGTGTCTTTAATCGGCCTGTTTTCTTGCCTCTTCTGCTCTTTTAGCATAATCAGCATGCCTCTTTTTCGTCCTGGTAGAAAAAGAGGAGAGAAAATCAAAGATGCTCCAGATGTTTTTCTTTTCTTCCTACCCTCTTTTTCCGACGTTTCCTTGCGTTTGTTGCATGAATTTGTAGGATTTGCCTGCGAATTATCATTCTCATCATCATCATTCTCATCATCATCATCACTAGTAGGAACCAGTGAAGCAGCATTTGTAGCAGGCCTAGAAGTGTGTTTACTCTGACTGCTTAACACAAACTTTGGTTTTGTGGTATGAGATTCTTCGAGTATGTCATCCATTTCTGCAAGATATTCGAACGCTCTCCTACCTGCTCCTGTTGTGTTTGCTTGATCTTTATTCTTTCGATAGTTTGGTTTGGTTTGGTTTATTTTGTTTAACGTCCTATTAACAGCCAATGTCATTTAAGGACGGCCTCCCGTGCGTGCGACATGCATGCGTGTGGTGAGTGTGTATGTGTGTTTTGGGAGGCTGCGGTATGTTTGTGTTAAGTCTCCTTGTAATAGGCCGGATCTTTTGCCGATTTAGAGTGCTACCTCACTGAAGCATACTGCCGAAGACACCCAGCAACACACCCCACCCGGTCACATTATACTGACAACGGGCCAACCAGTCGTCCCACTCCTAATTTGCTGAGCGCTAAGCAGGAGCAGCAACTACCATTTTTTAAGACTGGTATGTCTCGGCCAGGGGACAGAACCCAAAACCTTCCTCACAGGGGCGAACGCTCAACTAAAGGCCAAAAGTGAGGCATTGTCAAGGGAGACATTAGGAAGAAGAAGGTTGTTAAGAAAGAAGAGAAGAGAAAAGATAAGATCGCAAGTTTAGTCGCCTCTTACGATCATGCAATGGGGGCAGCAGGTACAATTCTTACGCCCTACCTGCAGGGCAGAATCTTTCGATAGGCTGGCAGTGTCGTCTTATATCTGCTCTCTATTTGAGCTGCAGTGAAATTGCTTTTATTATTATTATTTATTACAAGGTTACTGGTTATAAGTATTTATATATTAAAATATTTAAAATGCTGAAGTATCCATCCACGGAAATATGGTATATCATATACACGTTTCCTCCAGAAGGTAGAAAGTTGTAGTAAACCAAACGAATCAGTCGTGGATACATTTATTAAGAAGTGTTTTCAAAGGGATACCATAGTAACGTGACCCTGGGGTCAGGGTCTGCTGAGAGTACCCAGATCACACCTGCAGACCAGTCAATTTTAAACAAAGATGCACCCTGTACATGAGAGGTACAAATATACTTGATAGAACTATCCCGTGAAGTAATTCGACTATGGTTGAGAAGATGAATTATTTATATGACCCCTATCCGTAAACTGTAAAACGAGAGTAGGTCTAGCCCAACTACATATAGGTTACGATACGATAGCTATGAATTTAATCAGTGTTACTTTCCATTGTAATTTAGCACAATGGTGTCTCAAAAATTGCGAAAATAATCCGGTAATGTTCAATGGTCTTCTGTTTTTATTATCGTTGTTTTCTGTGTCACGTTCTACAGTTAATGGACCGAAGTGTTATCCACTCCAAACCTCCACTTATCGACTATAGATGCCTGATTATATAGCATGTGGGCTTCCTACGTCATCAAATTCATTTCCTGCGAAATTACTGGGAAATCTAAAACAATTCTTTAAATGAAATGAAGCGAAAGAAATAGAAAACGTCTAAATAAAAGCATCGTGATCAGTATTGAGTACAACGTTAAAGTTCATTGTAAATAATTGCTACTATTTGTTAACCTAAAGCATGAGAAATTTTAATCAAATTATTTTAAAATCAATATTTCGTTTCTATTATAATCTTAAAATTTGTATCACAAGATTATTTAGAAGCTTTGCAGTACTGACTCTTTCAAACGCACATATGTTTTGATTTGAGCAAAGATGGCGACCCGAAGCTGTGAGGCGGTTAGGATTGGAATTAAAATGCGTATATTTCGGCAAGTAAACATCGTACAATGTCCCAGTGTGGTATGATCATCTAATTTTGTCATTATGTATTCAGAACAGCTGCCCTGCAGGTAGGGCGTAAGAATTGTACATGCTGCCCCCATTGCATGATCGTAAGAGGCGACTAAACTTGGGATCTTATCTTTTCTCTTCTTTCTTGATAACTTCCTTCCTAATGTCTCCCTTGACAATGCCTCACTTTTGGCCTTTAGTTGAGCGTTCGCCGCTGTGAGGAAGGCTTTCGGTTCTGTCCCCTAGCCGAGACCTACCAGAGTCTTTAAAAATGGAAGTTGCTACTCCTGCTTAGCGCTCAGCATATTTGCAGTGGGACGACTGGTTGGCCCGTTGTCAGTATAATGTGACCGGGTGGGGTGTGCTGCTGGGTGTCCTCAGCAGTATGCTTCAGTGAGATAGCACTTTAATTCGGCAAAAGTTCCGGCCTATCACAAGGAGACTTAACGAACTTACCGCAGCCTCCCAAAACACACATACGCACCAACCACACACATGCATGTCGCACGCACGGGAGGCTGTCCTGAAATGACCTTAGCTGTTAATAGGACGTTAAACAAACTAAATCAAACTAAACCAAATTAGTACTATCACTTTTGAATCGCATTTTAGTTGTTGATTAACTAGATCAAATTTAATTATGAGCAAAATGATTTATTTTTGTAAACGAACTTGAATGTTTGAAACCTATGATTAATGCTTGCATTAAAAGAGGTACCTTTTCACGACTGCCCTACAGGTAGGGCGTAAGAATTGCACCTGCTGCCCCCATTGCCCTATCGTAAGAGGCGACTAAATTTGGGATCTTATCTTTTCTCTTCTTGACTTTCTTCTTCCTAACGTCTCCCTTGACATTGCCTCACTTTTGGCTTTTAGTTGAGCGTTCGCCCCTGTGAGGAAGGCTTTTGGTTCTGTCCCCTGGCCGAGACAAACCAGAGTCTTAAAAAATGGTAGTTGCTACTCCTGCTTAGCGCTCAGCATATTTGGAGTGGGACGACTGGTTGGCCCGTTGTCAGTATAATGTGACCGGGTGGGGTGTGCTGCTGGGTGTCTTCGGCAGTATGCTTCAGTGAGATAGCACTTTAATTCGGCAAAAGTTCCGGCCTATCACAAGGAGACTTAACGAACATACCGCAGCCTCCCAAAACACATACGCACTCACCACACTCATACATGTCGCACGCACGGGAGGCCGTCCTTAAATGACCTCCCGTGCGTGCGACATGTATGAGTGTGGTGAGTGCGTATGTGTGTTTTGGGAGGCTGCGGTATGTTCGTTAAGTCTCCTTGTGATAGGCCGGAACTTTTGCCGAATTAAAGTGCTATCTCACTGAAGCATACTGCCGAAGACACCCAGCAGCACACCCCACCCGGTCACATTACGGGAGGCCGTCCTTAAATGACCTGCCCTGCAGGTAGGGCGTAAGAATTGTACCTGCTGCCCCCATTGCATGATCGTAAGAGGCGACTAAACTTGGGATCTTATCTTTTCTCTTCTCTCTTAACTTTCTTCTTCCTAATGTCTCCCTTGACAATGCCTCACTTTTGGCCTTTAGTTGAGCGTTCGCCCCTGTGAGGAAGGCTTTGGGTTCTGTCCCCTGGCCGAGACATACCAGAGTCTTTAAAAATGGTAGTTGCTGCTCCTGCTTGGCGCTCAGCAAATTAGGAGTGGGACGACTGGTTCGCCCGTCAGTATAATGTGACCGGGTGGGGTGTGCTGCTGGGTGTCTTCGGCAGTATGCTTCAGTGAGGTAGCACTCTAAATCGGCAAAAGATCCGGTCTATCACAAGGAGACATAACACAAACATACCGCAGCCTCCCAAAACACACATACGCACTCATCACACGCATACATGTCGCACGCACGGGAGGCCGTCCTTAAATGACTTTAGCTGTTAATAGGACGTTAAACAAAATAAACCAAACCAAACCTTAAATGACCTTAGATGTTAATAGGACGTTAAACAAAATAAGCTAAACCAAACCAATATTCAGAACAGTTGTGGTTTAGTCGCTTCGGTCATTAACATAAAAATTCGGATTATTGTATAAATACTAGTTTAATTCCATTAATTTTTTCCATGGTGATTCTTTACTGTACCTGCTGCCCCCATTGCATGATCGTAAGAGGCGACTAAACTTGGGATCTTATCTTTTCTCTTCTTTCTTGATAACTTTCTTCTTCCTAATGTCTCCCTTGACAATGCCTCACTTTTGGCCTTTAGTTGAGCGTTCGCCCCTGTGAGGAAGGCTTTGGGTTCTGTCCCCCTTGCCGGGACATACCAGAGTCTTTAAAAATGGTAGTTGCCACTCCTGCTTAGCGCTCAGCAAATTAGGAGTGGGACGACTGGTTCGCCCGTTGTCAGTATAATGTGACCGGGTGGGGTGTGCTGCTGGGTGTCTTCGGCAGTGTGCTTCAGTGAGATAGCACTCTAAATCGGCAAAAGATCCGGCCTATTACAAGGAGACTTAACACAAACATACCGCAGCCTCCCAAAACACACATACGCACTCATCACACGCATACATGTCGCACGCACGGGAGGCCGTCCTTTAATGACCTTAGCTGTTAATAGGACGTTAAACAAAATAAACCAAACCAAACCAATCTTTACTGCTGCATTATCGAAAAGGAACAATTGGTCTTTTTATGTACCCAGAAGTAGCCTGGGTGGTGCATAGGACAAGGGTGATACCCGAAGGTAATATCCGTTTGTCTCTGACGTCACTGGTAACGCCGGAAGATGTCCCCGAGCACACGCCCTGCATGGAAGGGATAATGTTTCCTTTCTATCGGAGTAAGGACAACGACCTGAGATTTTGATGTTTGTAGATATCTGCTGAGCCATGGTAGGGATGGTTACTATAAGGAGGAACAAATGTCAGTTATATGTAAAGGAGAATTTAATTGCCCGAAAAAAACAAACAAATAAAGACGGTATTGAGTATCTTTCCGAGCAACGATATAGTTACCTGTAAGAGGGGAAGTAACTCTTATAGAAATTAGAGATAAATAAATTGCGTTAAAGTAAAGGGGAGGTGGTTAAGACAAAAGTATTTGTACAGGTGTCCGGTAAAGATGGCCGAGAGAGGTCAGTCACGCGTGAAGGTGAAGGTGTTTGTTTGTTTTTGTTTAACGTCCTATTAACAGCCAGGGTCATTTAAGGACGTGCCAGGTTTGGAGGTGGAGGAAAGCCGGAGTGCCCGGCCTACGGTCAGTACCTGGAACTGCCCCACGTAGGTTTCGAACTCGCAACCCAGTGGTGGAGGGCTAGTGATAAAATGTCGGGACACCTTAACCACTCGGCCACCGCGGCCCCAGGTGAAGGTGAGGGACCAGGTCAGAGATAAACAATAGAATAGGTACTTCTATTGTTAGGGGATTAAGTGGCAGATATTAAGGGGGTCTTGAAATCTGCGAGAGAAGATAGAATAGACAGATATGGTTTAGAGTCAAATGTTTTTGTAATTAAGTATACAAGGTGTTATTCTTTTGTGCATTATTCCTGCAAATTGTATATCTATGCCTTCGCTCCGGTAACTATTTACCGTTTTATCAGATAAGGTTGTTAATTAAGATAAATCATCTTTCTTCATATAATTTATCAATTCAAATATATCCTTTTAGAACACACTATTTGATTATGCGAAAATCAATCAGGGACATTTAATTGCGGCACTTACTGCTTTTAGTGAACATTGATTATCAAATAAATACTGCCTTTTTCTCTAAAAATACTTGTCCAATCATTTTCGGATAGGAATAAGTGAAAAGCTGAATAAATTTCCCATGTCACGATTCAGTTTATGTTAGAAATTGTTTTGAAGAAAAAACCTTTAATTTTGCAAAAAAAAAAAAAAAAAATAGCATCAATTTCTAAGGGTTGTGCTTACTGATTATGCTTCCTTTTTGTGTGTAAATGTTCTTAAAAGATACTTGTGTAGTACAATGAGACAAGTTTAATTCATATTCACACCATCACATCACAATATTGAGTTGAAAATGAAAATTTTATTTTACAACTATTGCGATACAAGTTATACCAGCTTAAATAAACATGATTGTTTGCCCGGATGGAAGTGTCCGAGAGGATCAGAGAAAACCCATGTGGTCATTATCAGAAAAGCCTAGCAAGTGACATGAACCCATATCTACTCATGATCACGTCCAATCAGTGAAGGAGAATTACAACTGTTCACCCGACCACCCTGTCCGGGTTAAATGTCATATACGTCACACTAATTTTGTAAATAAAGCATGCACGGTACAGATTTGTGTAAAAGCTATGTCCTGAACCCCTTGACATGCTTAGTTCATATTCTCCCCACAACACCACAACACACAAGATCTTGTCCTTTGGCGATTCAATATCTACCCTGACTCGAGAAAATATTTGGATAGCCTCCCTTATGTTGTTGAGTGAGGAAGTCATTATTTACAACAAGAAAACTGATCACCAAAACAATCTTAAATTTAATTCAATATTACTTCATGGTTAAATTTCCTTCTTTTGACTTGGCAATTGCTTCCAGGCAAGCATTTTGATACTTTAAATTACATTTTAAATTAAATTAATCTGATATGAAGGATTTCTTTCGGTGATTACTATAACTCAGTATCACCGATCTGTTTAAGGTTGTCTCTCAGACGGATGTTTTCGAGGATGTGATCATCCATCCACTCCGGCTGAGACGACTTTTTTAATCTCCTTTGCAGTCTAGGTGCATGCTGATCGACAATACTGAGAAAAAGGTCTTTCCAAGCTCGGAGTGTATCATCAACGTCCGAAAAGGACTCCATTACAGACCAGGGTACCGAGTTCAAGGTCATTTAGGACTGACTGTGTATGAAAGTTTTAAATGATCTGTAATGTGTTAAAGTATTCAAATTTTGTAACAAATTTACGTTTCCTTACGAAACACACGGGATAGTGATCACTGAAGCCATTCACTACAACTTTAAGCAGTGGAATGTGTTCTGAAGCTAAGGTATATACATGGTTTATTAAAGTCCCAGCTTCATAAACACGAGTAGGTTCCTGAACCATTTGATGTTTACACTTGAAGTGATGTCAATCAAGGACCATGACTGAGAGTTTCACATGTCGATGTTATAATCGCTAGTGATGATAATTTCAAAGTTTGTGTATTTTGAAATCTACAAACACACAAAACATTGTATAGCTAACTAGCAACTGAAGAGTAAGCATTGACCAATCAAATTAGAAATTAGATCTCTTGATCTCTTGGCGTCTTGCTTATTGAGAAGATATTTAAAGGTTTAAGCTCACCTTAAATTGAAGACCAATGTCACACATTGGAACATAGTTAGTAGCCCTTATCTCTACATGCTCGGTATCAGGTGTCAAGATACTTTATCAATAATCCTCCACCTCTGGGTTGTTGCCTGGTACTGACCGTATACCGGAGGTTTTCCTCGGGGTACTCCGGTTTTACCCCAACTTCTTCGTTTGTTTACAGCCTACCGCTGGACAGGGAATGATGTTATATAGTAGAATCAACTGTTCATGTGGACTGCATCATGACCTAGAAGTACTTTGCTTGAGAATGATACAGAGAGAAACAAGTGGGGAGGCATATATGTTCCCTGCATTCTATACAGCTAAATTTAGTTTGGCTGGCCTTGTCTTGCAGTCCACTCTTACAACGCATGTAGCATACATGGCACCATGATCGTGACTGTAGTGTTCCAGGGAGATGGCGTTGTGTCAGTCGTTCATCCAATAACAACAGAGATGGCCTTCCTTTCCTGACAGTGGAGGTGAATCCATCCACCAAACCCCTCATCACACTCTGTGTGCACTGCAGGAAAGAAAGCTGCTGTTTGCCTTGTCCTGGTTGGTGGCTTGGACTCTGGAGGAACAGCTGATAAGCAGTAAGCTTAATTATCTCCAGAATCCCGAAGAAAACCTTCATAGTCCATTTCCTGGATTTATGACTGAAAGCATAGTATTGCATATAATGATCTGCTTTGTCTACACCTCCAATATGGGAAGTGTAGTCAGCAATGACCTTTAGGCAGCGAAAGTTCTCCCTAACAAAAGTACCATCCTCCTGTTTCACTAGGCGTTGTACCTCTGCTGTTGTTTCATCATGTATTGTTGACAGAGCAGTAACACACTTTTTGTCCTTCCAGACAACAGCTAGAAGAGGCCCTTTTTGCCTGAAGGCCATATCTCCTCTACGTAATACTCCCTCTGGCCTTTTCTGCATAATATCTCTCTGGAGACCACGGCGGTTGAACCTAAATGTGCCACATGCATATGTATTTGCACTGAACAGGGATGATTGTAGAGACCAACCAACCAATTGTTTTCCCATAGACCTTAGTGTTAACGTTTTGGATTATTTCATTCAAATTCTTGAATTGAATATGACGATTATGGTTTATAACAAAAGTTTAGGGTCTGATATAACACCTAATAAAAAAAAAAGTTGGGTCCTTCAGCTCAAATTTTCTCCAGAGTAGCCATTTTGAAAAGAGGTGAATTTCGCAGTAAAAATTCTCAAAAATCTTAAATGTTTACCTGTTTACTATTATTACGTGAACTTTTGGGAAAAAAACCAATCGGACTTAAGAAATTTATATCAACATTTCTTATTGATAGTTACCTATCAGGCTACATATCTATTTTCTCACTTCATAACATACTGGCCAATCAGTGGCTGCCAGACATTTTATCCTTGGCTCAACGTTCTATACACAGGGGCTGTTTCAAAAATATATTTTTTCAATTGGTTGGTTGTTCCCTATAGCATCTTTCACATTTTTCAAATATAACTTTTCTGGAACAGGATAGAACCATAGGCTATGCTATCAAAATATGCAGTGCCTGACTGCAAGTCTTAGGCTGGTAGGTTGATTCTTCTATTGGTACCGGAGATGAAATTCTTAAGAGAAAACCACATTAAAATTGAGTTAATTTTGAAATGTAAATTTTAATATCTTGATAAGCTTTGAATTTAAAGGGATGGCTTTTGGTTAATAGCCAAATATAGAAATCGTGCTACTCAGAAATATAAACAAATAAGATATAGAATAAAGATCAGGGGGAGATAACTCAATGTTATCTCCCCCACCCCCTAATTTCTGGTCTTTTTGTAAAAAATGAAGAAAAAAAGGCAGAACGAGAATAAAAATTAGGGAGTAGAGCCATTATTTAGATAAAAGAGTCGAAACACAGACACAGAACACGGAACCGGGCAAGTGACAACAAAAAATAACCAGATATATCACCAAACACTGAACTGGGGTAGTGACAACAGAACAACCAAACACATCACCGAATACCGAATCGGGGTAGTGACAACAGAACAACCAGACACACACCCACACATTGAACCGGGGTAGTGCCAGCAGTACAACCAGCATACCACCGTACCCCGAGCCACGATATATACCGCTACCATTGAAATATAGAATGTATGTCCGTATCTGTCCGGTCTATGGTCCTCCTTGTAACACTACATGTGTCATATTTTCATCATCAATCCCCCCTGAATCTCAATTTCTCTCTAAATTCTGCTACAATGCCTCCAAGATGAGAATCCCGTCCGAAAATGTGCTAGTCGGTCCCATCATCTGGTTTCCAGGGACGCTAGATGGCACAAAATGTCATATGCGGTAGCTATATGTAGAGACCAACCAACCAATTGTTTTCCCATAGACCTTAGTGTTAACGTTTTGGATTATTTCATTCAAATTCTTGAATTGAATATGACGATTATGGTTTATAACAAAAGTTTAGGGTCGGATATAACACCTAATAAAAAAAAAAGTTGGGTCCTTCAGCTCAAATTTTCTCCAGGGTAGCCATTTTGAAAATAGGTGAATTTCGCAGTAAAAATTCTCAAAAATCTTAAATGTTTACCTGTTTACTATTATTACGTGAACTTTTGGGAAAAAAACCAATCGGACTTAAGAAATTTATATCAACATTTCTTATTGATAGTTACCTATCAGGCTACATATCTATTTTCTCACTTCATAACATACTGGCCAATCAGTGGCTGCCAGACATTTTATCCTTGGCTCAACGTTCTATACACAGGGGCTGTTTCAAAAATATATTTTTTCAATTGGTTGGTTGTTCCCTAGAAGGTCAGGAGAAGTGTAATAATTGTTAATGTACACATGGTAGCCTTGCCCCTGAATGTCAGCTCCCTTCAAACACTTGTTCACCACTCTGCTGGCTGGAGCACCTTCCGAATGGTAGTGTCTTCCTGCAATCAATGGAAATTAGTGTGCTTGGGAAACTAGACAGTCCCAAAATTAAAACATTTCTCTGGCCCTGAATGTCGTAAGTTGGGTGTCGTCTGGGTCAGAGGAAACTTCCTCTATAGAAACTTGAGGGTCTTTTTTTGAAATAGATAAATCTACACTGCATCATGAAAAGGATAAACCGAGACTGAGGATGATATCTCTGTTCATGTACATGCAATAAATAAAATTGCAATAAATGTCGAAGTTTTGTGTCTGGGTCAGGTCAGAAGAAACTTTGACTATTAACATCGAGAAACTTAAGGGTCCAATTATGAAATATCTAGCACTAGAGAGGGTAAATCAAGACTGAGGATGCTATCTCAGTTGGGCTGCATTTACATGTAAGAAATAAAATTGCAATAAATAATGACAATGTGTATAACATGGGAATAAGGTGATATTTTATGAAGTTCTTAAGATATTCCATTATTCTGGTATATATATCCACTTTTTTATCCTATAGTATTTCAGAGGTTTGAATCATGATTATATATATATTATCAGATGTTTGATTCTTTTATTTTTATTAATGAGTATTATATGAACCTTCAATATAATGCAGGACAATGAACCTTTTGTACAACACTGTATAAAAATAAAAGAAGTCTGCATAAAAAAATCAATACCATATGTAACAAAATGGGCTTTGAAAAGGGATAATATAAGTTCGATACATCATTTAGAATAGTTACTATCAGACAGAGCAGGTCAAACGTCAAGTATACTCTACTGGAGAAAACAACACCTGAGATTGACAGGTTTGGAGTAGAATTAGATACGCAGCTCAAGGTCGTAGGCCGCGTGGTTTCCTGAGTGATACAACAGGGGAAGGATCACTCCAATCTTAGATGGTACTGCTATAGTCAGGATAAGCGATGACAATAGAAGATAGATTAATGGGAGGGGGAGCTGATCAGGTAGAGTTGGAGTCGCACGTGCCTTGGTAATGAGATGCACAAGGGGCGTGTCTAGGGTAAAGCTTGGAAACATATTATAGGGAATACAGGTGTGTGAAGAGAGCACGAACGGGAGAGGGAGAAGAGAGGACACGCGGAGGTGAGGGTGAGAGCGAACCATGGACATGAATGTGATAAACTTTATAACCAAATAGACACAACGTGAGTGTGTGAAGGGAGAGGGAGAACAGAGGACACGCGGAGGTGAGGGTGAGAGCGAACCATGGACATGGATGTGATACACTTTATAACCAAATAGACACAACGTGAAGTACAAATAAAATTAACTATTGTAAACCATATGGTGTTGTGTTACACATATTTACCTGGATAGATGTCAATATAGTGGACATAACTGTAGCCAGAATCTGCCAGCACTCAAACTTTCACATTCCATTTTTGGGGTTTGAGTCTCAAATATTGCTTGAACTGTACCTTTCCTTTTAAAGGAACCATACATTCATCCACTGTGACACGCCTGCGTGGGACATACTCCTGTACACATCTCTCATTCAGATGTGTAACAAGTATCCTGCTTTTGTACAGGAGATCAAAGTTAGGACTATCATGACGCTCCTCTAAATTGTTGCCCGCAAAATGTAGGTACCTCAGAATTTGGCAAAATCTGTCCCTCGGCATTGTCTTGGCAAAGAGCGGTGTCTCAGAATATAAATCTGTAGACCAGTACAGTTTTATTGGTGGTTTCTTGGTCACACCAATCGCCATACAGGAAAGTGTACATCTCCACGAGAGTTATATCCTTCCAGGGTTGCCTATTTTGACCCGGATTCGCATTGATCTGCTGCTGGGCATATCTCCCAGTTTCCTCTATCAGAAGATCGAGTGTTGTCTGATCCAAAAACAATGAGAGGAAACCGACAGGCTCCTTCTCTGGTCCCATAGGTATTGTTGGTGCCGTGTTACCCTTGGTGTAAACAAAAACGGAAGCCCTCGAAGTATTTGAACCCTGTGTGCCACTCATCGTCTGCATCGCCCCCAGGACCAACCTCTGCCTCTAAGTCATGGGGATCACTGTCCACTTCCCCTACAACGCTGATATCATCATCCCCTGTTCCCTGACATCCCAGTATTGCTATATGGTTTTGTTGTGTGTCCTGGACTTCTTCAGGATCGAATCCTTCAAAGTCTTCGCCACCTGAAATTTCTGTGTCCGAAGACATTTTCAGGTCTCGATAGAACGCGTACTAACTACCATGACAACAAAGATCGCTTGTGTATTGGTCAATTTGATCATCTGATACGAAACTATAAGATGAAAGGCTACATAAACTACACGTTCAAAACCTTTAAAATCTTTAAAAAAAAAAAAAAAACAAACAAACACGAATTTGTACTTTACTCACACAGGTCTTATACGACTATCTTTGTAAATCGATGTCATGTGATCTGTTACTAAAATTAGGCTATAGTTTGAAAGATTATCAACAAGAACGTAACAAAATAAACACATCAAAACACAGATGTAGTTTTGGAACGATATCTCAATGAATGGCAGATTCGATCAGAACGTTTGCGAGTTAGCAGACAACAGGCGTGCAATGTTTACGTTCCCCGGTGTCAGCGGTGATGTGATAACCCACTATTTTATTGACTATCGCTGTTTACGTGTTCTAAATTTGTGGAAATATAAAGAGTATGTACTGAAATCAATTACAAAAACTCGTGGGATAATTGTCATAAACGATGTCAGCTTTATAACGCATATTGTTTGTATTGGTTTACAAGAATCTAGTTTATTTTTCCCGCGAATCAGTTTTAATTCCCTCCCGTCCGACCGGAAGTTCTTGTGAGAGGAAAATCAAAACAAGTACGTAAATAAGAAATTTTATGTTATTATGGTGATTGAATTTCGTAATTTTATTGACAAACAATAACTGATTCACGTAAGACTTATTATTATATTGTTTTATTGACGAATCGTCACGTCAAAAAATTGAAGGAAAAAAAATCCACTTCCGTGATGCATTAATGCATCATTCGGCCCCGGCCCGGTGATGCATTAATCCATCATCAGGGCTTAAAGGGTTAATTTCGCAGGTTAAGAATTCCTTGTCTTAATCCTTACAAAGTCAATGACTGTTTAGTTATACATTTAACGATTAATACAACCTTTTGGCAGTATGGATTCTAAATTCAACATCAGAAATAATTAAGATTAATAATTTTCATACATAAAGAGAATACAATAAAACAAAAACAAACGGACATGTATAAGGATTATTGTCGCTAAATGTTGTTGAAATCCCATAACATTTATATACTACTCAAGAAATTGAGCGATATAAGGGCAATTATTCTGTAAATAACACGAATGAAGTCAATTATCGAACTTGTCCCAGCTCTCATGGCAATAAACTAACCTATGTAGTTTAGAATTAATCCTTTAAAATTACTGAAGATATTGAGGGGAAATCAATGTGTAATTGCCCTGCAGGTAGGGCGTAAGAATTGTACCTGCTGCCCCCATTGCAAGATCGTAAGAGGCGACTAAATTTGGGATCTTATCTTTTCCCTTCTTTCTGAACAACTTTCTTCTTCCTAATGTCTCCCTTGACAATGCCTCACTTTTGGCCTTTAGTTGAGCGTTCGCCCCTGTGAGGAAGGCTTTGGGCCCTGTCCCCTAGTCGAGACATACCAGAGTCTTTAAAAATGGTAGTTGCTGCTCCTTGCTTAGCGCTCAGCATATTAGGAGTGGGACGACTGGTTCGCCCGTTGTCAGTATAATGTGACCGGGTGGGGTGTGCTGCTGGGTGTCTTCGGCAGTATGCTTCAGTGAGGTAGCAGTATAAATCGGCAAAAGTTCCGGCCTATCACAAGGAGACTTAACACGAACATACCGCAGCCTCCCAAAACACACATACGCACTCACCACACGCATGCATGTCGCACGCACGGGAGGCCGTCCTTAAATGACCTTAGCTGTTAATAGGACGTTAAACAAAATAAACCTAAACCTAATCAATGTGTAACCGACCACCGCCCCAAAGGGACATAACATTCAGAAAAGGGGAAGTAACATGACCTGATGTAGCTTACGCACGTCTACAATGTACACAGATTATTTTCGTCAATAGTCCCGCAGTAGTTTAGGAGTAGTCGGTAGATCGGATAACCTGATTCCAGTTTAACCTTCCCGTGAATAAATATGTGTTTCTCGTTACAATGATTGCCATGGTAATAAATGTACTTAATGATTCATAACTGAAAGTATTCCATGTTACTGCATACTTGCTGTTATCTAAAAGTCTAAGATGTCTTTTCGTATTTTAACAAATGGAAAACAGACATTGTTTGAATTGCTTAAGACTTTATTTTCAAAGATAAAAAGTAACTACCATTATGTTCGGCATCCCTCAATATCTCTATATACCAAATTTCGTTAAAATCAAACATCAAAATTTTGACCAATCAGAAGTCTCAGTTTGTTTGCTATGGCAACAAAACCCATTCAGTTGATATTGCAGCCCCCCTTATACCCCTGCATACCAAAATTTCTTGAAAATCGGACAATATGTTAATTTGTTCTAATCAGAGATCAGGAAATGGCGGTCATTTTGTTAAAATGTGAAAGTAAGGTTACGGGGGTGACCGATGTCCCATGATGTACATACATACCAAATTTCGACAATATCAGTCTCCATTTCGTTTCCATGGCAAAACATGTTTTCGAAAGTGGTACCATTGTGTCCGCCTTCCCTCAAAGAAGAAGAAGAAACGGAGCAAAACCAATAAGTCTACTTCGTTTGGGGGACTTAATAAAAAAAAACAAATAACAAAAAAAATGTACTCAGGAATGCATATAAACATAACCACACAAGAGGTCTTACCAAATAAAGATAAATAAATCGAAAATATATAAATGTTAACATGTGTTTAAGCGATAAGTTTCATAACAGTTCATTAGCTGAAAAATAAAGAGGGACTGTAACTTGTCTTTTTGTAAGTTTTTGTTTCTGTGGATATATTTACATGTGTTTATTGATAGGCATTGTTGATATATATATATATATAATCAGTGGCATAATTTAAGCTGACAATTTTGACAGGAACTGACAGCAGAGAAAATCGAGAGATGAAGACTTCTTAATAATAACAGTTTCGAGTCATAGGATCAAAAGACTGGCAGTCGATTCCGTTTTCTTCTACATCAGCACCAACTTACTGATGATCCCAGTGACTGTTATCCAGTACAGCATCCAGTCCAAGCTTGGTGATAAACCTGAAATTAAACAAGAACGATCTGTTATTACATAGCCAGCTCGAGCTCCCTCATGAATAACTATTTTGATGTTATTAGCCTTTTATGATGTTGTATGATTGCCTTTGCAGAATTCAACATACCATCCGAGCCAAAATCTGCTTCTCTTGTTTAGAAACTTCCTTCAGAGGTTCACTTATTTGTCCAAAAATAATCGCACATTCGTAGTTATGTCCGATGGAGTTAGCTAAACATGTTCATCAGTTGTAATGAAGGCTCGTGATATATCAAATTAAAAGCTCGTGACATATTGAGTCATTGAAGACGTTAAGTACATAGCCTTGCAGTAAAGATCATGTGTATAAAAGATAAACAAAGGTAAGTTTCATAACAATTCATAACATTTGTCATTTACGTGTACATCGACAAGATGTCAACGTACAACATACAATCACCTTTCTACAGTGTCGTGAAAAGGTACCTCTTTTATTGCAAGCATTAATTATAGGTTTCAAACACTCAAATTCGTATACAAAACAAAATCAATAATTTTGCTCATAATTGAATTTGAACTAGTTAATCAACAACTAAAATGCGATTCAAACTTGATAGTACTAACAAAAGACTTGAAAATGTCAATGTTACAAACACGAGACCCGAAATTGTCAATAGCACTTAATGTACTATGAGATTGTGTAAGTTCGGAACTCGAAAATGTTTCGAAAAGAGGTTAAAAGTGCTTACCAGCCTTATTGAGACTGTTTTCACAGACGGGGAAATCATTTGGTATGTCGGGATACTTTTCCGGCGATTCAATAATCACCATCCCCATTCCGTTTTCACTGTGGACGCCGATATCACAATGGAAAAACCAGGCCCCTGGGTTGTCTGCCTTGAACCTGGTGACGACGTAGCCACCAATAGGGACGATTATGGTGTCTTTCTATGCGTTGTTGTTGAGGACGATTCCAGGGATGTTACCTCCTTTCGAGGTAGTATTAGCCCAGACAGGTCTGTTACAATATCCTTTCGATCCAATCTCACAGGAAATGTCAGTTGTCAAATCGACTAGAACTCCATTTGAATCAAACTTGCCAAAACCCATCTTCATGACATAGAATGAATGTCCGTGTAAATGTACCGGGTGTGACCATCCTTTTCCGTTCCCCAGGTTGGTTAATGTGAACTGGTATACCTTTCCGTTCTCAATTTCCTGTGTGTATGTGCAAGAACAGAGGTTATTGTCGGCAAAGTCAGTTGGACAGAGAATGTTGCAGCTTGAGTTAAGTTCATCTGGTTGTGAATACAACGGCGCAGTAGGTATTTCGAACCGACGGCCATTCACTGATGCGTGGGGAATGGCATTTGAAGAATTTGGAAAAGCAAAGTTAAAGAAGTATTCGTGATCGATGGTAGCAACCTCCTCTGGTTTTGAATTGAAGTCATTTGTCTGTGCATCATTATACGTTAAGCATTCTTCGTCACCATTGGTAGAAATAAGGTAAGGACAGTTGAATATCTTACATTTCATTTCCGTGGAACAACTAAGTGATGCAGGTTTATCTGGATTCAAATTAACCACTGCATTTCGATAGTGAATTATAGCCTCCGCTACGTGGAATTGGTCTTTTTCTAGTGTCCTAGCTACAAACATGTAATTATCATTAGGCTGATTTGTAAATATCTTGAAATCATATCTCTCTCCAGGGTTGATAATGAAGGCGTTCACAACGATTTCCTTAATCGCATAACCGTCCGATGCGGTAAGCGTGAGATTACGATGGCCAGTAACATAAACAAGAAAAGGGGAAAAGGTAGCTGCGCTGATAACCCTAAAAGTATACCATTCGTTCCTAATGACTTCAAACTGTGTCAACGGAGCCTGATTGTGTGTATCACTATCCTGGTAGTAACGGCCTTTCCCATTCACTAGACCAGAATGGAACACAAACATTGGGTTCGATTGATATAATGTGGCATAATCATCGTCGTGGTTCCAGTCCTGAAGCACCGCCACGAGTTCTTCAATTGTTGTCGAAGGAAGTTCTTGTTTAGGTTGGACGATGAGGGGTCCATACAGTCCCATAGACCTCTGTTGATTGCTGTGGGCGCGATAGAAGTTGGTACCATGCGGCTTAGCTTTGAACGTATAGGTGAAGGTCTGATTTTGTTCTATCGGACATTGTGATACGAACGCGACGCCGTCGGAATAGGTGGTGCCTTTCTGATGCATACCATGAAAATGTATGGTAGTAGTGTCTGCGTCCATCAGGTTTCGGACGTGAATGACCAAAGTCTGATTCTCGTGCGCCGTAATCTGTGGACCCGGGAATTGTCCATTGATCGCTATAACAATTCGAGAGTTATTGCCATCTGCCGTCGAGATAAACGAAGGTTCATTTGTGCTTATTGGAGTGCTTAAGTCATGGTGCTCGATCAATCGACCCTCCGATGGAGTCACAAACGATTTCGATTTTTCGTTAAACATGGTAAAACGTCGTTCAATGGTGAGATAACATTCGCAAGTAGGTTGACCCGGGTTACATGTCGTAGGAAGGCAAGCAGGGATCTTCCCAGTTCTCGTGTCTTCCCAGTGGTTCTGGCTGACGGCAAACTCGGTAAGCATTGCAACTAGGACTGTTTTAAAACAGATGTTTCTTGTACCCATCTGAAATAAAGAAGAATTGTCAAATTTAAATTACTAAATTACTAATACATACTCAGTTGTGTAATTGATTATTAACAATATTAATTTTATTTCATTTACGACAACTACGAACCAAAAAATGTCAGCATATATAGGTACTAATCATGCTTGTGGACCCGGATGGAAGCTCGGGATGGGGACATAAAGTATATCCTGGGGAATTCACGTGATCGAGAAGACATTCTTAAATTTGAAATAATAATCGTTAATTCTAAATACGCAATTGAAATGATGTTCATTTTGAGCATGATTAGAAAAACTATAAGGATATGAAAAATAGACTTTAAAGCTGACAGTGCAAGTTAAAAAGCATCTAATTGAGATTTAAAAAAAATAATACATGTACAGATTTCCAAAAATCGTTTCCGAGACATTCCCCAGTTATGGAAGTGTCGTATCTAAGGACGGGCAGACATTTTTCTTTTTTGTTATGCGTGGATACAACCAAACCGCCGCTGCTATAAAAAGAACGTGCTTCGTCACACTCGCATTCACTCTAACCTCAGGTGTTCACGGTGGCACACCTGTATCACCTACACTACATCTGTACATCACGTGACCTACAACTGTATTCGCGAACGACACCAAACAGACGAAGCACTTACCTGTAACCTGAGCAGAAAGATGGTCAGTGTCTCTCAGTTTATCTTTCAAATCTTGTTCAAAATAAAATCTCCAAATAAATGCTGAACATGCATAACGAATTAATCC
Organism: Pecten maximus; assembly: GCF_902652985.1. Classification (NCBI taxonomy): domain Eukaryota; kingdom Metazoa; phylum Mollusca; class Bivalvia; order Pectinida; family Pectinidae; genus Pecten; species Pecten maximus. The sequence goes on along the minus strand of NW_022982739.1, from coordinate 5,819 downwards.
GAAATACTCTATCCATTTTCTCACGTGTTTTTCGTGGGTGCAGCCATTTCGATAACAAGTAAACAGTCCGAGGAGTTCCAATTTTTACTCGCGTCTACACTAGCACTCGGAACTCCTCGGATGTATTCATATTGTCTACACTACACTACACTAGGGCTGTTGTAGTGCAGTAGTGCAGTTTTATCACGCTTTAATTGCGTTATGACACGTGCACGTGCCTAAATGATACGAAGACACGGAAAATATATCGATGGAAACTATGGATATGATACTGTAACAGTTGTAAAGACTCAGGTAGGAGTTTACTCATATATACTCTGTTTATAATTTTATTAGGTGCAGGCTTTTGTTGAGGCCCAAATTTATTGTATTGTCAAAATTTTCTTTTCTTTCTTTTATTGTAAAATAAAATATATATTTATATATATAATTACCTCTTCAAATTCCATATCCAAGTTCTACAATTGCGTACAATGAAAACAAAAACCCGTTGGCGTGTGTATTGAGAACGTATAGTATATATAATGGAGAGATGTGTCGCTATGCGCATGTATCGATAGACTGATACTTGTCTCAATGAACGCACCCGCTTTTATAGCAGTTCGTATCCATGTATAACGAAAAATAAAAATGTCTGCCCGTCCTTAGATACGACACTACCATAACTGGGGGATGTCTCGAAAACGATTTTCGGAAATCTGAACATGTGTTATTTTTTTAAATCTCAATTGGATGCTTTTCAACTTGCACTGTCAGCTTTAAGCAATATGATTAAAACAATGCCATGATAAGATAGATGCAGCGGTAGAAAAAGTAACAACCATAACCTGTATTGGAAAGTGTTTTTTTAGCTCACCTGGACCGAAGGTCTGGTGAGCTTATGCCATGGCGCAGCGTCCGTCGTCCGTCCGTCCGTCCGTCCGTCAACATTTGCTTCAAATCGCTACTTGTCATAAAGTTCTTATTGGATTTTGACCAAATTTGGCCAGAAACATCCTTGGCAGAATGGGAACAGATTTTGCATAAATGGTGACTCTGACCCCTGAGGGGCCAAAGGGGCGGGGCCCAATAGGGGAAATAGAGGTAATTCCTTTAAATCGCTACTAGTCATAAAGTTATGAATGGATTTGAACCCAATTTGGTCAGTAACATCCTTGGAGGAAGGGGAACAGATTTTGCATAAATGGTGATTCTGACCCCCGAGGGGCCAAAGGGGCGGGGCCCAATAGGGGAAATAGAGGTAATTCCTCTAAATCTCTACTAGTCATAAAGTTATGAATGGATTTGAACTCAATTTATTCAGAAACATCCTTGGGGGAAGAGGAAGAGATTTTGCATAAATGGTGGCTCTGACCCCCAAGGGGCCAAAGGGGCGGGGCCCAATAGGGGAAATAGAGGTAATTCCTTTAAATCACTACTAGTCATAAAGTTATGAATGGATTTGAACCCAATTTGGTCAGAAACATCCTTGGGGGAAGGGGGAACAGATTTTGCATAAATGGTGATTCTGACCCCCGAGGAGCCAAAGGGGCGAGGCCAAATATGGGAAATAGAGGTAATTCCTCTAAATCTCTACTTGTCATAAAGTTATGAATGGATTTGAACCCAATTTGGTCAGAAACATCCTTGGGGGAAGGAGAAAAGATTTTGCATAAATGGTGACTCTGACCCCCGAGGGGCCAAAGGGGTGGGGCCCAATAGGGGAAATTAAGGTAATTCCTTTAAATCGCTACTTGTCATAAAGTTATGAATGGATTTCAACCCAATTTGGTCAGAAACATCCTTAGGGGAAGGGGAACAGATTTTGCATAAATGGTGATTCTGACCCCCAAGGGGCCAAAGGGGCGGGGCCAAATATGGGAAATAGAGGTAATTCCTCTAAATCTCTACTAGTCATAAAGTTATGAATGGATTTGAACTCAATTTATTCAGAAACATCCTTGGGGGAAGAGGAAGAGATTTTGCATAAATGGTGGCTCTGACCCTAAAGGGGCCAAAAGGGAGGGGCCCAGTGGGGGAAATAGAGGTAATTCCTTTAAATCACTACTAGTCATAGAGTAAAGAATGAAGTGTAGTAAGGGACGATAACTCGTTATCGTTCCTTACGGAACGTAATGATAGTATGAGCTAATTCGCGATTTTTGCCGGCTATTGTAGCGATTTGGGGGTGGAAAAAATGACACATACAATTTTGATAGGGTTTTGAACCATTGTTAAACTCGGCTCGATCTAGGTCTGGATGTATCTGGTATCCCTGTGGAAATTCGTATTTATGAGATATTTTGGGTCAAACATGCCAAAATCGTCACTTTGACCGGTAGCTTCTGTTTAACCGGTCCTTAAAAATCAGCGATTCAATCCAAAAATTTGAAACTCCAAAGATAACAAGAAGGGATAGTTCTGAAGAAAACCGTATCTTTAGTTTTTCTATATCTTTCATAGAACGGCCACAATAGGGTTTTGAAAAAGGGTCGTATTTTATCGAGAGGTGGCGGATGTTACGTCACGAGTGTTACGTCACAAGAATGTGTGGAATGTAGTGTATTGAAGGACGGAACGTAAAGTACATGCGGCTAATTCAGACCACTTTCTGGAGCTAACTGAAAAGCGACTCTATACATTTTGATAAAACTTTCCACACTTATAAGACTCGGTGTGATCTACATGTATGTCCAGGCATATCCCGTATATCTAGGAATAATCTAGTTATGGAGATATTTTGAGTACAAACACGCCAAAATCGACACTTTGACTGCTGGTTTCTGCACAACTCGGCCTAGAGAATTAACGCATAAAGCCATCTTATTGAAACTCCATACATCACAAGTACATGTAATTCCGAAGAAAACAGTATCTTTAGTTTTTTCTATATCTATCAGAGAACGGTCACAATAGGGTTTTAAACATAGGTACTATGTACCGCGAGGTCACACATTTCGGAGAGTCTATTACATGTACGGACGTACGTCACGAGTGACGTTACTACGTCTGTTCTGCTTGTCTGATTGAACTTGTAGCGCTCGGTGAGCTGGTTGTATTTTGCTGTCACTGCCTATATTTCTTACAATTTTACAATATCAGAGAAAATACAAACGACACAATTCTCGGCACATTATTTTTTTTTTTTTTTTTTTACATATTTTTCACAAATATCTCCATCCCAAAGACAGGATTAATCTTGTTTTGACATATATGGTACATTAAGTTCATCATGTCCGTGATGCAACAGTTTCCGCTAAGGGCACACGGGTACGTATAATCGAAAGACAGTAAGCCAGACATTTACACTGCACTGGGGAAGAATTCCCGCCTTTTTACACCCAGAATCCAACGCACTAACACATTTTCGGAAAATCTTAAAATTTGAAATCCGGAACCAGCTTAAGTGCAGTAAGGGACGATAGCGGAAATTGTATTTAACACTGGTGTTGACCAGTATTCATTTAACACTGGCGTTGACCAGTGTCCATTTAACACTGGCGTTGACCGGTGTCCATTTGACACTGGTATGTCTACATCAGTGTAAAATGCACACTGGTTAACGCCAGTACTAAATGGACACTGGTCAACGCCAATGTTAAATGGACACCGGTCAACGCCAGTATTAAATGGAAAGTTATAGAAATATTTGTAATGCTGCCTAGCATAATGCTAGAAGGTCCCAAGCCCTTGTAAAAGCAGAGGGGAAATATTTCGAAATGCCGTATTAAGAAATTCAACAAAATCAGTCTGAAATCAAGTAGTGCTATACACATTCCTATAGTGAAGGGGTTTCACACTTGCTACTGTGTTGCAGGAGACCCAGGTTCGACTCCTGGTGGGAATCAAAGCACGAAAGGTTTTATAGTGTTTTCTATGTTAAAGGCTATTTGATTTAATTGTCAGTCAAATTTATTCAACTTTATGGTTTAATTCTGTCATTGAGTTTCATTAATGAATTTAAATACATATTTTATTCGTTTCTTACTATATTTTATATTCAAGAAATGTAGAATAAACAAAGCAATGAAATAGACAATAAAAATATATTTAAAAAACATCCGTCGACGGGAGTCGAACCCCTACTGCGGGTGGGGACACCCTGTTTCACTGTGACGTCACACAACATGGAAATGCACACTGTAATAACTATAGTATTTAATGGACACCGGTCAACGCCAATGTTAAATGGACACTGGTCAACGCCAGTGTTAAACGGACATTGGTCAACGCCAGTATTAAATGGACACTGGTCAACGCCAGTGTTAAACGGACACTGGTCAACGCCAGTATTATGATAATGGACACTGGTCAACGCCAGTATTAAATGGACACCGGTCAACGCCAGTATTAAATGGACACCGGTCAACACCAGTGTTAAATGCACACCAGTCAACGCCAGTGTTAAATCCAGATTTCTTTGAATTGATTTTTTTTTTTATTTTTATTTATTTTAAATGTATTTATAAATTTTAAATTCACACCAGTCAACGCCAGTGTTAAATGCACACCAGTCAACGCCAGCGTTAAACACAGATTTATTTGAATTTATTTTAAAATTTTAAAATTTATTTAAAATTTATTTTTGAATTTATTCAAACTTGTAAAGAATGAAGTGTAGTAAGGGACGATAACTCGTTATCGTTCCTTACGGAACGTAATGATAGTATGAGCTAATTCGCGATTTTTGCCGGCTATTGTAGCGATTTGGGGGTGGAAAAAATGACACATACAATTTTGATAGGGTTTTGAACCATTGTTAAACTCGGCTCGATCTAGGTCTGGATGTATCTGGTATCCCTGTGGAAATTCGTATTTATGAGATATTTTGGGTCAAACATGCCAAAATCGTCACTTTGACCGGTAGCTTCTGTTTAACCGGTCCTTAAAAATCAGCGATTCAATCCAAAAATTTGAAACTCCAAAGATAACAAGAAGAGATAGTTCTGAAGAAAACCGTATCTTTAGTTTTTCTATATCTTTCATAGAACGGCCACAATAGGGTTTTGAAAAAGGGTCGTATTTTATCGAGAGGTGGCGGATGTTACGTCACGAGTGTTACGTCACAAGAATGTGTGGAATGTAGTGTATTGAAGGACGGAACGTAAAGTACATGCGGCTAATTCAGACCACTTTCTGGAGCTAACTGAAAAGCGACTCTATACATTTTGATAAAACTTTCCACACTTATAAGACTCGGTGTGATCTACATGTATGTCCAGGCATATCCCGTATATCTAGGAATAATCTAGTTATGGAGATATTTTGAGTACAAACACGCCAAAATCGACACTTTGACTGCTGGTTTCTGCACAACTCGGCCTAGAGAATTAACGCATAAAGCCATCTTATTGAAACTCCATACATCACAAGTACATGTAATTCCGAAGAAAACAGTATCTTTAGTTTTTTCTATATCTATCAGAGAACGGTCACAATAGGGTTTTAAACATAGGTACTATGTACCGCGAGGTCACACATTTCGGAGAGTCTATTACATGTACGGACGTACGTCACGAGTGACGTTACTACGTCTGTTCTGCTTGTCTGATTGAACTTGTAGCGCTCGGTGAGCTGGTTGTATTTTGCTGTCACTGCCTATATTTCTTACAATTTTACAATATCAGAGAAAATACAAACGACACAATTCTCGGCACATTATTTTTTTTTTTTTTTTTTTACATATTTTTCACAAATATCTCCATCCCAAAGACAGGATTAATCTTGTTTTGACATATATGGTACATTAAGTTCATCATGTCCGTGATGCAACAGTTTCCGCTAAGGGCACACGGGTACGTATAATCGAAAGACAGTAAGCCAGACATTTTACACTGCAC